>NW_010259032.1:0-38100 GCF_000690775.1 Eurypyga helias
TTCCAACCCAAACCATTTTATGATCTATGAGAGTTCATAAAATAGCCTTTCCAGCAATATCACTGAATCATTTACTTAGGCCAAAGAAGGAGAATTCCCGAAATTATTTTCGCTTTCAGTAGTCCAGCACAGGAATAGCTCCCCTCTGAAGACAGCACTATCTTTAACTCAACAGTCAGAAATTATTACTTGAAAGGAATACTAAGAAGATACATCATTGTCATGCTTATTTGAAAAAAACCAAAAGATAGTTTTCCTGTGACAAAAATAATGCAAGATGTAGCATCTTATCACGTATCTTGAGGTAAGAATCACACACTGATTGATAATACACACAGTGTTCTTCACGAAAAAAAAAAAAAAATCAGTTGTTGGTCTCAATCAAAATCCCACAATTTCACACACTTAGAATTTTACGCTGGCTTGAATTATGAAAATTAAAACAGAATTTGAACCTAAACCCAGTATCAGAATACCATTTTATAAAGAAAACACCATCTTAAAATAGTTGTGATTGAGTCATTAATTACAAAAAAATACACACACATTTTTGAAGTGGTCTACTGCAATATGTAGTAGATGTTACTGGCAGGCATATTTCAGGTATAATAAAATAGAAGACAATTTGTTTTAGAAGTATTTTTAGATAAACTTTTCATGTTAATAGAGATGGAGCACCTCAAACGGCATGCTCCTCAACTACTGAATGACTTATATGATGAGCCTTCCTGCTATCTGTATCTTACTGCATATTCCCAGCTAAGGACAAAAGTTTTAAAGCCTCAATACATGCAAGGTCTTGCCACATTAATACAGGTTCCCAACAAACAAACTTTTGGAGAGCAATTTGTGTGATATATTTAACATTTCATACCTGAAAAACTCAAAGTTGAGACAAGCTTTAGGCAAAAAAAATTTGTCATCTTGCTTGAACCATAGTTTGCTCATAGCAGTGTCCTGTGTCAAGAAAGGAGGTTTTGTTAAGTCACCTCATTTTTAACTGTAATATATTACACGATTAAAATAAAAGAAGTCTCATCACTACTTCAAATCTCAGTTTTGTGTTGTCCCTTTAAATGCATATTTTTGCCATATACATTTGTGTATACATCCATTGACCCCAAATAAGACTCTTACCATGTCACCTTAACATGCAGTTAAACGGCTGCAGCATTCTCAGTGAGCTTATGATCAAAATGGGAACTGTTTTGCTAGATCAGGAATGATCAAAGACAAAATGTAAAGCTGGAAAGGGTGGTGAGGCACTGAACAGGTTGCCCAGAGAAGCTGTGGGTGCCCCATCCCTGGATGTCTTCAAGGCCAGGCTGGATGAGGCTTTGAGCAACCTGGTCTAGTGAAGAGAACTTTTACATATAAAATTATTTCTCTTCCTCCTATTTTTGAGCAGATATTCTTTGCTTCTCAGAGATCTGAAATAACTCTCATCTCTTACAGGACACCTTCCTCTACACAACAGTCTACTTGCACTAAAAAGCCAAATTACAGCTCCTCTCCAAGACAAAAAAAATTCCATTCTGCTAAATTGCTACTCTACAGTTTAGAATACAGCTTACATCAGAGACAGGATGGTAACAGTAGAACCTGTCTTAAGTACCAGAGACCTGATCCCACAGCTGGAGATGTGAGCTAGCTGTAGCCCACCATAACAATGTGGCCCTCAGGGTCAAACCCCTGAGGGTTCTTCAGAGCGACACAGGTGACCTGGTGACCTACTGCCAATGAAAATGGCCATCCTGTTCCTGCACTTATGTTCCAGTCCCTTCCTTTGTCCACAGCACTGGTCCAGTCCACAGTAAGCTTGCTTAGGCATACAAGCCAACAGAAAAAAATGCTTTTTTGTAATCTCTGCTGATTTAGTTCACAGAATCACTAAGGTTGGAAAAGACCTGTAAGATCATCTAGTCCAACCATCAACCCAACACTACCATACCCACTAGACCATGTCCTCTTTCCTGGGCAGCCTGTTACAATGCCTGTAGTTCTTGCAGTGTTTTGCTGTGGGGTCAAATAAATGCCGGGCCCATAAAAGAAAAATGGCAGAGACATGCAGCTGACAAGAAAATAAGAGAGATGCAGGTAAAATAGATAATGTTTTCCCTCAAAAAACATTTTAAAGGGAAAGGAAAAACTAAAACCAAATACATTTCAAAAGCAATGATGCATTAAAGCAAAGCTTTTGTGTGGATCAATTGCTTAGTTGCTACAGAGACACTGAAGGACCATCAAGTTTCTGTAGCAAACCAATTAGTGTTACTTAATAGAGCTGCAGTATTTGTCCCTGCTGAGGCTTAGGGTTTCACTTCAGGATGAACATAAACACATGCTCAAAGTCCTCCTCCGTTAATAATACTGCTTCAATTATATACCTAAAATGACCTGTGCAGAACAAATACGTTTTCCTGAAGGATGTCTTTGCACTGAAGTAGACTTGTATTAATCTACTGTGCAAAAAGTATTCCGGAATTGAGTGTTCACCCTGAAACACAACATGTAAATGCAGAAGACTTTTCCTATTTATCCTCCAACTAAGCCCAGAAGAGAGATGAGCATTAGCAGAGACAACTACGCTTCAGTTGCGAGAAGTACTTTTTAAGTAAATTTTAGGTACTTGGAAAAACTGAGATTTGCTAAACATATTGAGATCATTAAATGATGCTTCCAGGAGACTGGAGAGAGATGTTTGTTTATGTGTTTACATCTCTCTCTCTTTTTCCATGCAACTACAAGCTTCTTACATACACAGTTACAAAAGAATAACCTTGTCTACACCCTTGAATTACTGAACACTGCTCAAAAAAATGTAGAGTGGCATTCACCCTACCGCTGAATAAATGGCCTTAGTACTGTTTCTATGATTAACAGACTTCAAAAGGACAAAGAGTTCAAGCTGTTTGTAGATTCATTTTTGTAGGAACCCAAACAGTCATAATCCATAGTTTAGCATGAATAAATTTTCTACTCTCTTTCTAGCACTATCTTTATATTTTGTATTTTTTTGTTTGTTACACTTCGGAATATGACACAATTTGTATTTTAAAAACACACAGGAATTAACTGCTACCTTCCCAGAAGGTTAGCTAGCAAACAGAACAAATACAGATAGCTTACCTTGACAAGGGCAGGGTACTGTGTCGCATCTTTTTCCAATGGTAAAATCTCAAAGTTAGTAGGAATGAACTCATTCTTCATTGGAAGTTTGAATTTCCCATTCAGGTCAGCATTCTGCCATTTCTAGATAAACAGAAACCATGAGGCTAAGTAGAATTTCTGCTTAATTAATGGATATATACTTACATATTGTATTATGTAACAAAATATTTTGAAATGTGTTCCACTAGCTTATGTCTAAATACTATTAAGATAAGAGAAGTATCTGGAAAAACAAATTGGAGTAGTCTATCAGCAGGACGAAATGCTCTTAGGAGGAAAGACAAAAGACAAAACAATCTTGAAACATTTACAGTAGAGTGGAAAGTGGTTCTAGGTCTCATCTTTTCTGCTACTGTGAACTCTAACTTAAGGTGTTAAACTGAATACATGAGCGAGAATTGTGATAAAGATGATAGGAAGGCACAAGCTGAAGGAAGTGAAGTGTTCCTATGCAACGTCTGTTCGAAGCGTGCTCAGCACGTCTAATATAGCTCTAAGTGTATTTTACAGCCATCTCAAAAGAATAGATCAATAACCAGGTTCAACAAGAATCTGCCCACCTCCTTTGGAGTTTTGATTTTTAGAAACTCGTTTCATTGACAAAATACACTCTTTTTTCTAGTTTGCAAAAATAACTTTCAGAAACACAGTTACGTAGAGCAACATATAATAGAGACTTTTAAGTTTTAAAAAGTTAACACATTTTTAAGTAGCCACTAAATTTTATGGATCTGTTACAGCAAAAATGGCATAACATTCCCTGTATCTATCATAGTTTCAAACAATTAAAATGTATCTGTCCTATGTAATAAATGTTTCAAACCTGAATACTAACATAAAATCCTTACTTTTCATAACATTAAAACAGACTCACTACAATTTTCATGCCATGTAAAGCAGCAGATTTTTTTCCTTTCAACTAAATGGAAAATTAGACTTAAAAAAAAAAATCTACTGCTGTTTTTTGCTTGCAGATATTAGAATACATAAAAAGTTGTAACATGCCTTAATAACTTCATCAGAAATTGCTTCTTGCTTGTACTGTGTTCCATACCAGTCTTCTGTTCGATCAGTTTTTCCTTCAAAAGACTTGGAAACTATTGCAACCCTGAAAACAAAGAGGCAAAGCACTTTGGCATGAGTGTGTCTGAGGAAAGACTGAGAAATTATTCAGAGCACTGGTTCTGTTCCACCCCTAGAACTGGAAACGGTTCCTGGACAATTATAGAGCACATTTGGCTAGCAGGCATATGTATACTGAACTACACACTAAGGTTAACCATGACATCAGGTTATCAGTGTAATTTCATTTTACTGTTTTTCTGAAGTGTTACACGCAATTTTGTTGCATGCAATTTCAATTTTTCAGACTTTGTCCTTGTTCCAGAAAACACAGAAATCAGTCCTTGGGATGATCTACAAAGTTAATGAAGTGACTATAACATTTTTTGTATCACCCATAATCAACACTCAGATAAGTGAAAAAACTGACTATAGAAATTTTATTCCAGACCTAGCATTTTAGATTAAGTCATTGCAGTTTCACCCTCCCATACATAAACTGAGAGTTTCTTCATTTTCTATCATTTTCATGTTCTCATTTCAGATGGATACCTCCCTTTCCTCTTTTGCTTTTCTTTTGGTTGTTTTGAGGGAAAGGGAAGAAAAGCAGGAAGATTAATGTATTTTACAGTTAATACAACAGAATTATACTCAGTTAGAAACCTAAATCATAGAATATCTCAAGTTGGAAGGGACCCATAAGGTCCAGCTCCCTGGTTCTCACAGTACCTAAAACTAAACTGTATGACTAAAAGCATTGTCCAGAGGCTCCTTGAACTGAAGTACACACCTAAATAAGAGGAAATGCAGAATATTACAAACTTATCAGTTCTTTTCCCATAATCTTCATAATAGGTATCAAGAAAACTCCTTAATTTGTTTTAATAGTCCACAACATAAGAGAGTATTGAATAGAAGTAGCTAGCTTTAAGACTAAACATTTATAGAAATTCTGAAGTTGTTAAAAAAGGTACCACAGTTACCACCTATCAATCCCTAGATGCTGCAAAGCACAGTAATGAACCTTCTCAAATCTCATGCAGATGGCTCAGATGCACATTAAAACATTCAAAATATATGCAATGTAAATGTTGGTTTTCAAATCACAGTATCTTCAGGCTAGTAACATTCTGTTGTCTATTTCTAATGTGCATGGCAAAGTGAGGCGTAAATCAAGAAGCATCTGGACATGCCTCAAATTATAGTACTTTACTTCACAAATATGTTACTGGAGAATACCATTGGGATTAATTTTGCAATACAGTGAAAAGTTTAAATATATGGCTAATAATGTTGTAAATGCCTATGTCCTCATCCCACCTTTTTCACCTGATGTTTACACATACATGACTAAACGATCCAAGAAAGTTGAAGAAAACAGGATTCTGGTATATTTAGTTCGAGATTCCCCTATCAGAAAGGCTTTCAAATTATTAATAATTTAATCTGTGCTTTGCAGTTTGAGCAGCAGGAGAACAACAGGGTAAATAGCTAGCATTAGATGTATTTAAATAAGTAAGAACTACATCTCAGTCATGTGGGATTGAAAGACATTCTCTAGCAACACATTCAAAAACTGAAGCAGAACTTACACCACAGACTATCTAATTTTGAGACCGTATTTTTGATCATACACACTGAAGAAGGGCAATCAAATCTTATGTTTCAGGGATACAGATTTTGTCTGGATTGAGGAAAGGAGAAATTTTTACTCCTCATCTCTGAAAGCAACATGATTAGCATGAACAAACACATGCACAAAACCACCCCTGCTCCTCTGCAAAAGTTATGCAATATACAAACCAGAATAACAACATTAATCTTGAAGCGATACATATTTCATCTCCCAGTGGAAATGGCAATAGAAATGGTTAACATTTTTATTGTTACTTCATGTAAAATGGTTTCATATCTGTTTGTATGTTACATCTCTTTCATTTGTTATACAAAATGAACAATTCTAAATAAATTCAGCAAAGAATGAAGCACTTTAATCCTAGGGAATACTTATTCCTGCAACACAGCAGATACCAGCTCAGTCAGCAAAGTGAAATCTATTAGAGAGATTGTTGTTTACATTAAAATGAGCCATAGGAATATTCTATTATATTTTGCATTTTAACTTGGACAGCTGGTGAGCAAAAGCTCTGCCATGTACACATGAAGTTGCTAAGACACTACAGAAACCATAAAGTCTGTTACAATTTTAAAGCAACCTACCAGGCTCTTCTGCCCATTAAATAAATATTAAAAAACCCCAAACACTTAAAAGATTAGCCTGATAAAATTCCAAGAATCATGCTGTCTGAGCAGCAAGACAAAGGTGTTTGATGCTGCAATACACAGATGTCTGTTATCTGACATTCCCTCCTTCTACCCTTCTCCAACATACTGACGCCCCAGCAGTAGTGACAATCCAAGCACCCAAACATTTGCTGTAGGAACATACTAAAATTGGAGAGCTAAAAATAATTCTGCCTGCTCAACAGACAGAAAATGAAATTGTGGAAACCAGCACTGCAATTCTTCAAGCGGTTCTACTTCAAGGGATCCTCCTGCCCTCCCCTATACCCCAAATCACTATTGGAGTATCACGTACATTTTGAGCTCTCATAAACATAACCACAACCACAGGAAACAAACCAAAAGACATTTCATCCACCCGAGGCTTACAACCTACACCAAGGTACAAGCCCCAACCAGGACAGGAAAAGAAGAGGGGGAAAAGCAGCACCACAGGCAGAAATACACTGCTACGCAGTTATTTAAATGCATCATGATGTATCTTTACAGTCACCAATTATGTAATTTTACTTTTGCTTTTCATTTCCGTGCTGTAGCACCATGAACATCCACATGGTTTAATACAGTGTAGAAATGCACTGGAAAAGCAAAACAGGCAATCAGGAAATTCTTAATAGGACCTGCTTATAACGTATTTAAACTCAACCAACTGGGCTTCTGAGCTGTTCGTGAACACTGAACACGGCTGAAACTAGAAACGCAGTGTACTTCTGTATGTACATTCTTGTACATGCAAACTGCTGTAGTCCTCCGCTGTGGTCAGTTTTCAAAAACAAGCACAATTTCTACAACGTGATACAGATTTACCAGATACCATCTTGTTTTCACTCTCCTGAAATCAAAATGAAGCTACAAGTGACAGATCAACAGAAAGTCTTATTTGGGAAAAGAATGTATGCTTTAAAATGGAAGTGCTTCCAGGACAGACTATCAGCTAGTACACTGCAGATTTACATAATAAAAGTCAAGCTTCTAAGGGTGAAGAAGTCATAGACTTTGAGACCACAGTATTGGTGATATTAGTAATGGAAGTGTCAAAGCCAATCTGTTGAGGGGGGCGGGGGGAGGAGGAGAGCAAAGGGAACTGCTTTTTTTAGGAACTTCCAGATTTAGACTTCCAGATGATGAGATTGTCAAACAACAGAAAAAGTTACATGCATCTTAGTCAAATGCATAAAATATCATGACTGATACACAACCTGCAGAAGCCTAGGTCTGTAACTTCCCCCAAAACCATGAGTAAAACTGAGGTGAGGCAATACGGGCTATTGAAAGCCACTTCACACAAATCTCATTATAAAACAGATTCAGAGGGGAAACTACATACAGAGACATGTTGCTGGGGTGCAGTATTCTAATCATTCTGCAGAAGTATGAGTTATTTATTTGGGGTCAATAAAACTATGTTACTACAAACGCAATGGTTTGTGGGGGGGAACTAAGTGAACAAACTGTGATTTTCCCAATCTTTACTGAGATACAATGCAATTAAAAAATTAAACACACATTCCATATTTGTCACATGTTTATCATCAGCTAAGAGCATCACTGACTGTATTGAAACAAGTGTTTGCTCAGTATCCGTGAAATTCCAGTCCTCAACTTCCATATCCAGATTTCTGGCATTCATTTTATTACACCAGTGCTGCGCTTAGAATCACAGAATCACATACAGGCTGGGAAAGACTTTTAAGATCAAGTCCAACCATCCAACTTCAGATATCAGGAGAGGAAAAAACTCCATTTACTATCTAGGAGAAGATGTTCTTTAGTTGCTTAATTTGATGAGTCACTAGCTTTTTAAATTTTAATAAGAGCATTTATTCTGCAGATGATGAGGGGAAGAAATTGTATTGGAAATGATGGGAAAATTACATTTTTCAGCTAAGATTGCAACACATGCCAAGTCTACTCCCTTATCTTCCCAGATGGCTGGCAAAACCAAATGCAGTTTGAACAAGTAAAAATGATACTTAACATCTTAAAAAGGTCTCTCTCTTAGGGAAATTAAGCCACTAAATGCCACACGTAGTGTGCGGGGGCGGGGAGGAGAGTATGAAAACTTCCTGTTATGGTTCAGTCAAATAAAAGCACATATGGATACTTGCTACCATCTGTGAGTATGGATATTGTTCCATACTTTTTAAAAACAGTTTGTTAAGAAAATAACAGTCAAAAAGCTGAACTTTTTAAAAAGACACTGAACAGTAGTCTCTAACTGTGAATGCAGCCACCCCAATATAGATATGCCAACAGAAGTCCTTAGTGTAGATGAATTCCACTAGGTTTATGAAAAGGAAATTATACATAAAACCATGATACAAAGGAAAAATTCAAATCAATGAAACTAAACTACTGCAAGACAATTTATACGAGGCATTAAAAAAAAACACCAAACCTGGAAAAAAGCCCCAGGCAAAGTTAGGATGATGTGGCACATACTAATTCTTTCATTAACAGGGAGAATAGAAAGGTAAACATGAGCATAAATATCAGTGAATGGCAGATATCAGAACACATATACATATTTAAAAGCACATGTCCACAGTTGTTTATTAGTATGTACAAATTGCTTGAGCAAAGACAAAAGAAGGAAACGAGGTACTGGATTGATAGCTTACTACATGCATATGGATACAGATATAATTTTAAAAAGTAAAACACAAGGGGACCCTTTTATTAGCATCTATAATCTTAACTCATTCTTTCAAGAGAGCCCACTAAAAATGCAAATCTACAGTTGCTTTCTCGAAGCTTTGCAACATACCATGAAATCACTTTTAGTAATATTTAACTAAAGGTGATGTTTTTTCCCCCAAGACACTTCATCTTGATGACAATTTAAAATAAGAGATACTATAAAATTACGTTCCTTATTATATTTACTCTAACTTTGAAGTATCTTAGTTAAGTAAAATCCTAGTTCATTTCATTCTATTTCTGATTTCAAAAGGTAAGTGCTTAAAATGTGTCTAAAAGGAATACAGTACTATATACAAGTTAATACTTTGTTTCAAACACATGAAAATAGGAAAATCTAATTAGCTCAGATCTTTAAACACGTAATGCCCTGAATAACAACATTTAATTCCCACTAAAATGGAGAGGAGTTACGCTTTTACAGCTGAGAAAAATCCGCTTGCATTATTATCATAAATAAGCTACATAGAAGCACAGCTGTAGCTTCTGAGTCTATACTGAAAAATTGTATTATGCAGGAAAAAGCAACATGACTCGTAAGAATCTAAAACCTGGTTTGATGCTTTGAGTTTCTTCTTACAAGTCATAGTTTTAGAGAAGACAAATAGTCTGAACATGAAGATAACTAAGATGTGGATGTACAGTTGTTATGGCAATAGCGAGCACTAGCATGGTTTTAGCTTACACATTAAAAGCAATGCATTTATGATTACTTTGACCACATACCATTCAAACTCAAAGTACGCCTGCTGCTACATACGTCTCCTGCAGATCTCATTAGATCCATGTTCGAGTATCAGTGCTTTCCTGAATTCTGCTGTTAAAACTGCACTTACTCAGTCTTTGGTCACACTCTAGTTTGTACATATTTATATTTAAGCCTTAAAGGACAGCTGTAGGCATAGCTTTGGGTATTTAAGCTTCAGAGAACTAACCTACCTGAATTTACTAAGCCGTACTAAAACCTCTGCAACAAAAAGAATGTAACATTTCTTTAATAATAAACTCAAGAAGCCATAAACCCAGGTATATTCTAGTTCTGATAGTCCATTTATCTCCCAATATTTAGCTTTTTTTATTCAAATGCTTAAAATTACATGATGATTATAACCTATTTCTTAAGCCAAGTAAAGCAAAGAGACAATGTCGTCAGTCCTGAGGGGAAATTAAATACAACATATTTCTTCCAGCATCTAGAAAGAGAGCACAGTAACAACAAGCTAGAAGGAGGCAGGGTGAGACCCGAGACATTTAAAGCCCAAGTTTACAGACACATACGCACAGAAGTTACTAGATAACTACTCCTCTCTGATCACCAGCTTTCTTGATTCAGTCACCATGCCATCATCCCTCTTCCATTATGAAAACCTTGAGACATTCCAGTACAGAAAAGGATACCAATTCTATCAGATTTATTTCCCAAACACTCCCATCACTGTGCCTCACCAGTTTACATGTACTACACTCTGCTACTTGAAAAATCACATACACAGCATTCAAAAGAGGCTGCATTTGAAAAGTGAAAGCTGAGATAAAACAACTATCTCCATTATCTGAAGGATCAATGCTTCCCAGCTGCTAAAGCTGATCATCTTCAGTTTGTATTTACTCTAGGTGTGTTCCATCGTGAAAATAATCCCTTTTTTGTTTAAAACTAATCCACAATTACCAAGCATAGAGAATATTCCCATCTCCAGCAAGTCACTTTGTCAAATGTGAGAAGACTGATGTAACCCTACAAAATTACTATAAATAGAAGATATATATAATCGTCAACAATTATTTTCTTTGGTTATTAATGTTTCAATCAAGTTATGGCTAGTATCTTTTTAGAACTACTTTTTCCTCTCTCATAGGAATCTTGATCGTGCTCTTCCACCCCCTCCCCCTTTTTTTTTTTAACGGAGGACAATGAGGAATGCCAAATTGCATCTGCAAGCGGAAATATGCGCTTATATTAACTAAAATTAAGTAACATTCTGCAACAGTTATGTTTACCAAATACTTGAAAAAAAGCAGACCATATAACAACTTTCAGAAGAATTTAGAATGTTACCATTATCCCTGTGCTTCTAACCACATTGTATAGACCTGAACTTTCTCCAACTGTATTCTGTACACTTTCTCACACTAAAAACTTTTGAACAAGGTTAATTATGGCTATTTTATGCCAGCTGGAGGGGAGTGCCAAAAGGCTGGCACAGCCTGCAACAGGAGTTAACAGAGAAAACAGATGAGTGGTCCATGGCATCCAGCAGCATCTGATAAGAGTCTATGAATGTACTTACATATACTGATCTCCTCCAGCAATTTTTGAAAATTTAAGGAAGCAGATGCTTTGGAAGCTCTTTGGCTAATAACAAAGACCCAATTTACAGTACAAAACGTATCCTTCTGTTAGATTAAGAGTCACATTTTAAAGCTATGCAAAGCTGTAATAAACATCAGATCTCACTAAGTACCTGTAGCTTGTTGATTAAATCAGTATTAAAAAAATGGTTCACTTATTGCTGTAAGGAATTCTAGAACCAGTTAAAAGTTCAAACTCGTGGAGATTGGCTAAGCTTTCTTCAGAGAAGGAGTAATTATATGTTCTCTCTTTTAATTACTAAAAACAGTCTTTATGTTAAAGGCAAGCGCTTGTATCAAATTTCCAAGAGGTTGGGTGGTAGTGTAGCACGAAAATGCATTCAAAATTGAAGTATTTAATACAACAGGAAAGAAAATCTAGAATTTTTCTTTAAAGTATTGTTTGTTCAAATTACAATCTCTTGAAATACTCAAGCTTCAGTTGCAGTATCCCACACACATTACACATAGTTGCACACCCACACACAAAGATATAGGCCCTTCTTTAAAGGGCATTAATTACTATGGCAACTACAGTCGCTGACATAGGCAGCTCTATTTATTTAATCATATTTTGTATACCCCTAGAAACACCAGAACCCCATGACATTTGCAAATACAGTTCATAATCCAGTTTTATCCTACTTTATCCAATAATTATGTGAAATATAACACAAACTAACATGCATCTTAACTAAATGAATATACAAGACACATGTCATACAAACAAATATAGTGAAGATTTGAGCTCCATGGAAACCTTACTGCAGTCTTCCAGTACCTGAAGGAGCCTACGAGGAAGCTGAGGGGGACTTTTTACAAGGGTCTGTAGTCACAGCACAAGGGGTAACGGGTTTAAATTGAAAGTGGGGCCATTTAGATTGGTTATCAGGAAAAAATTCTTCACAGAGAGGGTGGTGAGGCACTGGAACAGGTTGCCCAGAGAAGCTGTGGATGCCCCACCCCTGGCTGTCTTCAAGGCCAGGCTGGACAAGGCTTTGAGCAACCTGGTCTAGCGGAAGGTGTCCCTGCCCATGGCAAGGGGGTTGGAACTAGATGGTCTTTAAAGTCCCTCCCAACCCAAACCATTCTATGATTCTATATAAACTCTAGAAATACATGAATGCATGCATCACTATCCTTCTACATCCAACACTGCCTGAAAATTTCAGTGTGGAACATATTCAGTAAGAGATATCATCCCTCTCCACCCCTCCAAAAAAAAAAAAAAGTTATATCTCTACACCAATATTTAATATAAGATACATCAAAAGAACCAAACTGGAAAAAAAAAAATTCAGTATAACTGTTACCCACACAACCTTCTCGTAATTAGACTGTATATTACCCATTTAAATATGCACACACACAAATTTACATATTGTCCTACTGAACCTCTGCCCTGCTCCGTGCACAGAACAATTAAGAAACACTTACTCAATATTTTATATTTTTGCTCAATCTGACCTGACTTCCTCTCTTTCTAATATTCACCTCTTTCTCTAAATAAACAGAATTACTAAAACATCCCTCCCCACAGCACTCAGCGTTATGGGAACTAATATTTTTAAATATCCCATGAGACATTATCTTCATAACTGAAGCTGAGGCATAAGGAGATCCACAAGAGATCCATATAGTAGCCATTCATTTAGATCTTCATTTTAAGACTTACTTTGTTTTAATACTTTGCATTGTGTAGTACCTCATATATTAAAAGCAAAGTTTCTGTTGAGTTGTTTGTGGATTCAGGTGTTCAGTAATCCCTCTAGTTAGGCCTTAAGATCTTAGACATACTGAATAAAATAAAAAGGATTGAGTAATTACTGGTTTGCTGTGAAAAGTTTGTTTTATGAGCTTGTCTCATGCCATTTAGGAAGCTTGTGACAAAGCAAAGATAGAGTTCAGTTCTACTGGGCAGCATTAAACAGTCTCAACCTTGAATCTCTACTTTTCTCTTTCTGCAGATTCCCGTTACATTCATTACAGACCTTCCAACGGCACTGGTAGGTCAGGGAGAGCAATACAGGGTACTGGCATCTTGTCGTACAATTCTACAACATTTCTATTCAGTAAGAACTGGAACAGAAGTTGTACGGTGGAAAAAAAGGGGGGAAAAAAGCACACATCTGCAGAGGAGTGGGAGGAGGGGAAGCAAGACTTGGGAAATTTTAGTTTCTTTGCCCTTTGTAGAATATACTACACTTAGTCTGCACAGGCTTTTCTGCTCAGTTCCTCCAAGTTCCACCCCATCAATTCTGCTGCTGTCCTGCCTCAAGGCTCCTTGTTTCAGACCTCTTCTCTTTGTCCTGTTTCCAAGATTCAGGACTCTCAGTTGAATATGCTTGCTAAGCCTGACAGCATCTTTTCTTCTAGACTTGCTCTCTTAGCTCCACTCTGCCTACTAGTCACAGTTCCTACTCCCCTGTCATTCTTTGGGTCCAATCTGCACTTAACCATCCCCAGCAGTTCCAGTAGCCAGCCTCTCTCTCCATCCTTGACCGAGATACCAGTTCCCCACAGCTACCAATACCCCCACTTAAATTACCCCATGGTGTCCTTTGCTAGCCCTCTTGTCCCAGGCTCTTCCTCCCTTTACTAGTCATTTGCCCAGTCCTTCCTCCTCCTCAGTTACTACTCCCTTTTTACACCAATCCTCATTTTCTTCTCTACAGCTTCCAGATTCCTTCACTTGCAGATCATCAACTCAGCAGAATATTACTTCCCTCAACCTGGTCACACTATTGTTCTTTAGGTACCTCATGTCTGTTTGAATATATTTGTTCTTTTGGCAGCTCTTTTCTATCCCACTTGAGTGACAACTGAAGATCCTCAAAAGCATAGGAAAGAAAGGCTTCCCCCTTCCCTTTCAACATCTAGTCTGACAAACTACCAAGCCCTGAAATTTGTCCTGCAACACACTCACTCAGCAAAGAAAGCACACATGCAGTATGGCCAGTGTCATCAAAGAGATGCTCTGGGAGTCTGACAGATTTCAGGAGCTAACGACACAGCTATTTGTACCCACAGAAATAGGCATTTTTGAGAGGGTCTGTTAATCTGCATGAAGTTTCGTAGCTCTTCATAGGGAAAACAAAATACATACAGAAGATAAAAGCCATCCTCTTAACAGATTTCCAGACCGAGCTCCAAATTACGAGTATCAGAGCATTCCATATAATGTCACAAGAATTTACAGTGAGGCAGGATCATTCTACTAAACTTTTTCCTCAGTAACAGTTGAGCTATTCCGAGTAAGTATCTTCCTAAACTACTGCAGGCTGAGGAAGATATCCTGAATAGAGAGGACTGAAAGGACATTTCTGTCTGAGCAGAAGAGCTGCATGCACTTACATGTGCTTATTTTCAATAGGCAGCAGAGACATTAACACACAGAAAAAACTAGCTCTTTTGCAGGGACATTTACTTTGGAACTGTAAGAGACACCAAGAATTTGTGTTTCCATTAGTTCATCTACTTTCTTATAATGTTTGGGTTAAAATAGATACTACTGCAGTTTAACTTACCGAACATTTTCTGGTCTCAGTTTATCCAGTACCATCTCTATTAAATCAGGCCTGAATTCTTCAAGCAAATATTCAGCAGCCAATACTTCTTCTATAGGATAATACTAAAAAAACAAAACAAAGCCCAGAAACATGTGGATGATCTAAACAAAAAACTAAGCATCAAAAAACATACTATTTTGTAAAGGAATTAAAACTGCATACTTTGGGTCACTAAATATATATCACCTTGGTAATTTAAAATTAGACGTTCATAGATGTCTTAAGAAAATCCTTCTCTTAAAACTAAACCTGCAATCTCTAACTATGCAATCATTTTTCTGCTATATTAGTTAATTTTATATACTACATACTACCACTCGTTTCTCTTGAAATATTCCATGTTTCAATACAATAAGTCACCCACCTTTAAATATTGTTTTGAAGCAAGTGAAGTAAAAAAACCATGGTAAATGCTGACCCCTGGAGGATAATTTTAAAGATAAAAGAGCACCAAGTACTCATGAGAGTGCATTTGGGAAAAACAAAACAAAAACCAAAAAACGCCCCACTAAGATTTTTAAGATTCTGCAAGAATTCAATTTTTATTTGCAATAATTTAAAAGAAAGTATAATTCAATTATCTAAAAGCATAATACAACTTTACATAATTTTATTTAGGATTAAACTGAAAATCTCTTAAAGTACATGTCAATTTAAGAAGAAAAAACAGTTAAAATTCCTCTGAACATTTTTTGTGTGGTTGACAGGAAAACTGTTGATAAACATCTGTTTACCAAGGGAAAAATACCAGGTGACCTAAGTACCAAGTACTTGCGGTCTGCCATACACATGTACTTGTTTTGACCAGAATTAATAAAAAATGGCCAAGGCAATACAGGTTTAGTGACCAAAAGACTACAGTTTAAACACAGACTACCTAGCAAACATCAAGCCTATACATGACAAATACGAAACACAATTTGACAGCAAGACCTTAGTGGTGACTCCTTAGACCAGCACAATTGTGCTTTAAAGATAAACTTCTGTTTTGTTGAATAAAAAGGTTTTTTAAGTGCTTTTGGTGAATACAAAGCAATCTGTGAGATCACATTTACTCATGCTAACTTATACACGGGTTCTTCTCTGAGTTATGAAAAACAGGTAGTATTCATAAGCACATGAAATCACCGAACAGTTCTAGCGTGCTTAATTCAAGGCGTAAACTTAGTATGACTCAGAGGCAATAAAAGAGAACTAGAAAAGTCATTTTTCTATTAGTGTACACTGAAACAAACGAAAGAGCAACTCAGTTACTGTAAAATCAGTTCCACCAAGTATAGAAGTATAAAGTGGTACAGAGTGAAGGAAATGTGACTGTCAAAACTAAGATCTATGCAGTATGATATTAGCCTCCTAAGCTATTTATTAAGAGTACAATCAAACATACTGCTAAATCATTACTAAATTATAAAATGCAAAGAAACAACTCCCCGCACTTACATGCAACATTCCTCCAAGCTTTGATGTATAACCTCGTGGTCGTTCTTTATCTTTAAATCTGAATGCAACAGCATTTAGATCCTAGGAAAGAGCGTAGGACTAAATACTATTTTAAGCATAATTACTGGCTACTTAATTCCTTTTTATAAAGTAGGAAAAGGAAGGAGTTTTGTTGTATCCATTTTGTAGTAGACAGGTTCCTAACACAAAGTTTTCAGTAATATTCAAATTACGTAAAACTCTCAAGCAATTTCAGGTGGTATCATGATGTGAAGTGTTATACAAGACTTGTAAGTCCTGTTTGCACTCATGTTTGAGTTTCCTGATAATCTGCAAACACACCAACTCTGACACAACCAATACGTAGTGTTCCAGTGCAATGTTCATTGTATGTTAATGAACTGAAGCCTTTCCCTCTTCCTTTTTCGTTCCTTTTGTTCAGGCAGCCAAAAGGTTAGGTTTAGATGTAGAAAGTGTGTTTCTTTACACTGGCAAGGGTGAACTAAAGAGATCTAAGACTACAAAGCCAACATCCTTCTGTGAATCCACACAGAGAATCTGGTTAATTCAACAATTCAGCTGAAAATCAACTCAAAAGAAGATTCCTGTCAAATCAGTTTGCCAGCTCTTCTAACTTTCCCTCACAGTCTCAGGTGTGCTGGGACTGATACACGAGGGGGACAGGAAAGACACAGGGATGAAATGGGAGGGAGAGACTACCTTTTTAAAAATCTTGTATTTGCTTACAATGACAGTGAAAGAATTCCATTGGGACTTTTAGCAGTGGGTAAAAATACTTCTTTCACAACTATACAGTGTCAAAATGCAAGAAATAAAGTTAACACCTCTGCAGAATTTCTCCTCTTAGACAAAACAGACTCAACAGTTTTCACCAAATAAAGCTAAGATGGAACAAGAAATCTTTAACCAAGTATTGGTAGTGAACCCGTGAGACCATATATATAAATAAAACTGGTTTTATTTCACACTGTCACTGAGAATTGCAGCACTATTTAATGCTAATAGGACACTTTACATTTTTGCTCTGTACACACAAAACCATACAGACTTAAGAAGCATGAACAGTTCAGCAAAGACTGAAGAGTGAAGCAGCCCATGAAAAGATTCATCTCACCTCTCAAAAAGGCGAGAGAATAAACAGCAAATTAAATGTCCCACTGCCTTTACAATCTCAACTATACAGTTTGACACATGAAAGAAGAGAGGGGTAGAGTAACAGACGTTTCAATTTCCAATTCTGTGTTACCTCTCATAGCAAATGCTTCCCCCCCACCCCACCTCCTCCTTCAGCAGAGACTAAGGAAGGTTGTGCAAAATCCTTGCGGGCAGGGTAAGATACTTCTTTCCTCACCTCCATTATGCTATCATAAAATGTAACTCATCTCTGTAAAAGCATTTCACATGTACCTTAAGACAATATATTCTGAATGTACTTAGTCATTTGTGTCACATTTCACCTTCAAAAATCAATAAACTTAATTCCCATGTGATGATTAACTACTATTTCCACACCCAAGGAATCTATTTCTACTTATATAAAAATCTGTAAAAATACAGTCACTGTGTATTTCAAGTACCAATCACCCTACCTTGCACTCTTGGAAAACCCATTCTTGAGGTCCTTCTGTACGTAGTTTTTGAATATACTGAAACATGTGCAAAATAATGTCTTCAACGTGCACTGGGAAGAAAAAATACTTGCTTAATAATTCACTCAGCTCTGCACAAAGAAAAATACTGATGAACACAAATATGTATGGTTTTATTTTTAATTACATCCTGATACATCAAGATATTTAAGTACATACGCAATCCCACTGGCAAAGTTAAAGGTTTTTCCTCAGGCTGAATTTTTAAGGTAAGAGTTTATGTCCCCCAGCTAGTTCTGAGAACTACACTGAACATGTCTTATGTGAAGACACTGATTTATAATACAATTTAACTCAGGTCTAAGTAGTATGAGTATGAGTAAGTAGCATACAAAGCTATTAACAGCTTTTCTTGTAAAGAAGTTTACTTTAAAATATTTAATGAAATAATTTAATATATCCTCACATAAGTCCATTTCTTATGTTAGATAAAGTGTGTTAGCATACTGAGAGGATCTAAACACAGAATAATAACCAGTTAATTAAATAAATTTACTTTCAAGCTATGAACACAATTATTCTCTTTGGATACAAACACAGACCCATCAGATCAGGAATAACATGGAATGCAGACATAGTGTTTCACTTACAAAGTCCTTCCTCTGTCAAGTCCACATTAATGATGAAAAACATAAAGCCTCTAGCACCCTCCTTCTGTCCTCCAACAAGAGTATTTACCCATCCTATGAAATAAAAAAAAAAAATAAATTACAAAACCAAATCTGTAACAATTTATGCTACTTTTTGTATGCCTCAGCAACATTAATTTTTTTTTATTTTATTTTTTTTTTTTACTTTTTGACTACTTTACAATGTTACCCTTCTCTACCTTAACACCTATAGGAACAAGTTAAACAAGTCAGATATATCTGATTTTGTGCTCAGAGTGGTATGACAAACTCAAGATCATTTGATTACTGGGTAATTTATTTGTTTGGAACACAGTAATATAAAGATTAGCGAAAGATACCCCCCCTTGTAGTTCATTAAGGGACCTGATGATAGTCTCTAAGTCAGTGACAGAACAGAGACAAGATCATTATGTCAAAGTTTATGTAACTCTAAACAGGGACAGATAAAGGGAAGTGCAAGAAGTAATAGCTTCAGTAGTCAGAGTACCTATTAATTTGTACCCACCACAGAAAAAGGAATAAAGCACAAATCAACTGACCACTCAAAAAGTTGCGGGCTTTAAATTTAACATACAGAGGTAAATTTTAAGTGAAACGTATCTAAGCTTTAAAAAACTGCATATTAAACCACTTCTTTACCTTCAAAGGACTTACCTTTAGCTTTAAGCTCTGATAAGAGACTCCCTGGGCCTTCATGCCCAATCAGATGGCCAAGGTAATGGCCAGGGTTTGATTTATAGTACTTCTGAAGGTCTGGTATAGGAAACGTGACATAAAGATTTCTAATGTCCTTAATAGGTACCACTTTGTAAAGTTGCTGAGGGGGAAAATAAACAAGGAGATCCATAAACAAAAGGAAATTCTCATTATTTTATTAATCTCAGAAGCACATATGTTCCCTTCATACACACGCATTAGCCATTCATGATGGAAGAAACAGAGGACAAAGTACCTCTCAGTTGCTTACAGCTGCAACCAAATGAACCACCTTTACTATAACTATACAAAATACACTCAGCATGGAAAGAAGGATGGAAAATTAAGGAAGAAATACTGAACTTAACAGGGACACTGATACAAATATAGTGAAGTGCACAATGTATTACTGAAATATAAAAAAAATAAAAAAAATCTGTTAAGGTAGACACTCCTGATGGAAAATGTATCTCCATACGTACCCGGAGATGTTCTTCTTGGAAGGGATGTTCAGGGAACTCTGGTATAGGGACATTTTTATTCTCTACTTCAGAAAACAACTTTACCACTAAGCAAGTAAGCTCATCCAAGGATTCTAGAATAAATAAACATTAAAAAAAGCATAATAATTATGTGAAGATTCTGGCAAATTTGGATTTTGTATATTTTTTATTTATACAGAAAAGTAGTTTTAATGATATGATGATTATTAATTTCGGAAATGAAATCTATATTAATACCTCAGTTTTTAACTACAACATGCTATAAGCATCATGCCTACTAAAGGAAGGCTTCAACCATCATTAAACTAAGTCCTGTAACCAGAAAAAACATCTTTAAATTGTACTGATGAATCTAAGCTGGAACCAAAGACAAAAACACATCAGATATTGAACATTTACAAAAATAAACATTCCAGAAAATGCATAAGGGACACAGCATTACAGCTGCAAATTTTCCACAGTAAAAGCATCTTTGCCAAAACCTGGATTTTCTTCAGCCTCAGCTCACCTCCAGTACCTCACATACACGGTGAGCCAGGGTCACCTGTCCCCAGCACCCCAGAATTTCACACACATCTGTAACCTGTTGATACACTTCTGCTTTTTCCAGTTTCAGTCCAGGAGTCTAGTACTCTCCAAAAATGAAAGAAACACCATTTACAGAAATAATTTGATGTTGTGCATGAGTTCACTTAAATGGAATTACACTGTTTCTGTTGAAATACTGCCTTCAAAAGAGCCATCTGCTTAAAGAAATGCCTTTTGGAGCACTTCTCAAAAAGTGAGAATAAGATGAGACACTCATCCACCAAGGTTTTTTTAGCCCATGCCTTTCAAAGGTGGGCATTGAAGAAAAACTTTGGTGTTTCTTGGATGTCTCTAAGTACAACCTTAATTCTTGCAAGATTTCAAAAAGTGGTCTCCTTGTTAGTCAAAACAATCCCAGTTAGATTTAGAAAGCGGAATCTTGCCTGCCCAACATAGGCAGACTCCTACACTACAAGGAGAGAACAGTGGGGGGGAGGGGCAAAAACAAAGCAAAACAATGCAAACCAAGATAGGTCACTGTACAATAAAATTCTATGAACTGCCCATAATTCTATTAAAGCCCATTATTTTTTACCCACATCAGCAAAATACAAACACATTTAAGCTTTACAACTACAGTGAGGGTTTTCTTTAGGACGGGTTTCTAGTTGCCATGGTGATTCTTACTGAAAAAGTTTCCATTTAAAAGTCTGTATGTGAACTGCTGTACTAAAGCTGTTCCAATTACTCAGTGAATTTGCTGTAAAATATTCTGTGGAAAATTTTAAGCAGTTGGAACCTCTGTTAAATTAATTCAGAAGTAAACTGAAATAAAAGCTTTTTATCTGAAGGTTAGGTTTATCCTTTGATAATATAGCATTTTTTGTAGTGGAAGCCTAAAAGCCCTCCCAACATCTGAAACCAGATAGGTATCAGTACTCATAAGACAAACACACAATGAATGACTTGATAATGGATTTTTAAATTTCAGCTTACTTTTTCTACGAACACATATATTTATACATTGCAAGTTGCTTTGGAGACTTCACTAAACATAAATTTATGTTTGGTCAGTCTGTGCAAGTTTTACTTTCTTCCCTTCTGTAGGTTTTCAGACATTTGCATACACTTCATTTTCTTCGCAATATAAATACATGTAAAGTCTTACTCAACCACCAGAACAAAACTCACCTCTTCCCAAGACACAAATAGCCATTAAATTTGAAGAATAATAAGTAGAATGGAACTTCAATAGCTCTTGTCTTACATCTATTCCTTCTTTGGTTGGTCTAGTTTCCAAAGTGAGTTTGTTCCCTGTAACATAAAAGGAAAGTTAACATTACTTCATGTTTATTAGTTTACAAATCAAAAAGAAAAATATAAATGCATAAATTTGCTTTTCTCCAGGTAGATAGTAAATTTAAACATAATTACTACATATAGTAGGTAATAATCTCAGTTTGAGACAGTAAGTACTTCCAGTCTCATTCTGCACATTCCTAAAGAACCAAGGATGTTTTAGTCTTCCAAATTAACCTTTTCATTTGAAAGGGTTATTTCAAAGCAATGCAAGTAGGCCCAGGCTCTAATTCAGAACAAGAAAAAGGTTTGTCTTTGGCATATTTAGAGTAGTTTCACTCCCATATACACACTCCTGGGATTCAAATGAGTCACTGTGTGAAATTGTGTCCTTGTGTGCCACAAGTTATAGCCTAGTATATTAAATGAAATAATCACTCATTTACAAACATGATTTGTAAATTTTGACTATTCATCTTCTGCTTCACAAACAGCTGAGGTGTTGCTGCAGTAGTGGAACAGAACTAGAGAGGAAGAGAACCACAACTCTCCCTGAATAAGCCCATAAGCAGAAGACACCAAACTTTCTCCATTAAGTTATCCTCCTGTTAATTAGTGCAATCTTTACATCAAGTTTTCAATAATTTGTTCTAAGAACATAGGCCACATTTATAGTCAAAGCAGAACTTGTGTTCAATAAAGGTAAGAACCTGAAACGACAGAAAAATTAGCCTATGAAGAGCTTGCTGGATTTTTATCAACTTCACTTCCCATTGCTACATGGACACACAAAATGGTTAAGAGAATCTTAATCTGCAAACTAATATTCTATCTGTTAACCTGAAATCAGTAACTCCCTTAAGCCACAAGCACAACAGGTACAGAACAGAGCAAGGGATGAAAAGGAAGAATAAGGCATGAAGAAAAGTTGACTCGTGTTTATAGGAAAAACAGCAAGGAAAAAAAAAAAAAGACTGGGAGAGCGTACCTGCTATGCAAATATGCCCAATGCACAAACCCTACAAGCACAGATATAAGTTAATACAAATCAATGAGGCAAAATTACCTACATAAATAAGTCATGTATATTGTCCAGATGTCTGGTGATTAGATACAGGTCTAATTACAAGTGCAACAGTCAACAAGTCATCACAGAGAGGCTGCCTGAAGCACAATACATTGCTTTAGTTTTCAAAATTCACCTGTGATTAAAAGCAAGAATTCCTAACAGCACCTAGAAAGGACACTTAGGGTATTACTGTATTGGGTTTTGGTAGCAGTGGGCTACCACGGTGGCTTCTTTAAAGAGCTGCTAAAAGCCTTCCTATGTCTGATAGAGCCAATGCCAGCTGGTGCCAAGACGAGACCACTGCTGGCCAAGGCTGAGCAGTCATAATGTCTGTGGTAACACGTTTAAGAAGGTGGGGGGAAAACCAGAAGCGTAGATATTGCAGACAGACACAGAGAGTGCAATATGTGAGAGAGAACTCAAAACGCTAAGGTCAGTGGAGAAGGAGGGGGAGCATGTCCTCCAGGCATGGAAGCAGAGATTCCACGGCAGACCATGGTGCAGACCATGGTGAGGCAGGCTGTGCCCCTGCAGCAATAAAGGGTCATGGGGGAGCAGGGATCCATCTACAGCCCATGGAAAATCACATGCTGAAGCAGGTGGATGCCCCAAGGAGGCTGTGATCCTGTGGGAAGCTGACACTGGCAAGCTCCTGGCAGGACCTGTGGACCCCACAGCGGACCTACACTAAGGCAGAATGCTGCTGAAGGACTGAACCCGTGGAAGGGACCATGAAAATATTTCACTTGTATCAGATATAAAACTTCGTCAGATTGTAGAGAACACATGTTTTCAGAGTGGTACACAAAAATTACAAAATCTCTTCAGTAGCAGAGATTACAGAACGTGCTTTAGATGACTGCTTGCTTATCAACATGAGGTTCCCAAGACTGTTTTCGAATTTACCTGTTTGGAGAACAGAGTTATAGTTTCCTGTTTCAGACAACCTCTCTTTATTGGCAAACAAAGCAATACATGCTCCTGTAGCAGCTGCCTACCAGCCCCTCAACTATGCACTCCACCACCAAGTGCCAAAACATTCTTATCTTTCTTGAGACAGAGGAAGAAGCCAGTCCTTAAAGCCCATTATCTCCCCTCTCATCATTCTACTGTACCCAATATTTGCCTCAACTATTCATCCAGCAAACTGACCTAGCCACAAAATACATTCATACTCAAGGATTAAACAGTGCAGTGCCTGAATTAATAACCTGGTTACTTCAATAGTTCAAAAAATAAATTGACGTAGCAAGTAACTTCTATGAAAACAAATCCATTTAATCTTCCACCAAAGCATTAAACATCTGTGGGTTTTCCCATAACCATGGTATCTTACTTTAATGTTGTTTAAATAGAGGGGTTTGGGTGTTTATTTTTAATTGTTACTAAGCATTCTGTGAATAATAAAGCCTGAAGAATAGAATAACTACAGTCTTAAGACTGAGATTTGTCTAAGACTCTTTTACCCATCCATCTACTAGTGTTGCGTTTCACGCTTAAGATTTTGTTTTTATATTCTTAGTAATATTCATGTTACATCACTGATCCTTCTCATTCAACCTAGTCACTGTCGTCTAGTCCTAATGCAATACTAGTTAGCAAACAAAGCATGTGACTAACAACAATTTAAACACAGTTCATTCATTTTGTTATGCACAAAGACTTAACAGCACCGAATTATGACAAATTCAGTAACTGGAAAACAGCATCCAGTGCAGTAATTATCAGAATCACGAAGGATGCTTAATCACTGTACTGCAAGTCTTGGATCACTCTGCTTCCTATGTTTTTGTCTAGCTCTGTTTGGTCTATGATGTGGAAAATAAGATAAAGCACCATAATAAACACGTATGGAGAAGAAAAAAAGCAAATTGTTTCAGCCTGTCTTTAACAATTTTATATAAACAATAATACTGTGTATGTTACATAGAACTCCAATGGATGGATAATTATATTCTGACAAACCTGTTCCAAATTTACTGAATGGATGATTGGGGTTTCCAGTAGCCTTCTCCAATTGAAACAACCTCCAGGCATCATTCATTAGATTCTTCTCATGCTCAGAATCAACAGCATTCACTTCCCTGTCTTTGCAGCTTTCATCAAACAAAGGGCACAGGAAAAACTGGGCAAATCTAAACAGAAAAATTTTCATTCAAGACAAGAGTACTGCACATAACTGGTAACAGAAAAGTGTGAAGCTTGGTGTCTCCTGCAAACAGGTGAATATATTAATTTTTAATGCAGAACTTTGAAATTCTGTTAATAGTTTTGACACTGATTTGTGTTCTCTATTTCTCAACTTCTTTATCTATAAATGCAGACAACACATTAATCATATAAGACACTACAAGGATCAAGGACTTTGCATTGTAATTCATACACTGAAGACTCCTGATGTTTTGAAGTTTAGCTGCAAGAGGCTCTTAATCTCACAAATCAAATCAATCTTGTCAGACATCCAGGGAAAATCCAAAGAGAAAATTCTCTTTACCCCGCTGACTACATGCCCTTCAATTTCTGCCCCTTCCCACAAAAGGCAGAGATTTCAATTCCGTTCACTAAAGATATTCTCATATATTTCTAGACTTCAACCTTCTTTTGCTATCGATGAAATAAGGATCCTATGGGAAGCACAGTATTTGATTATACAATCAGAGTATTTGCACAATGCATAGGTTCACGACCACATTCTGAGCCCCACGTTTCAAAAAGTATTCAGTGTAAACACAGCCCCTGAACTTCAAAACTTCTGCCTTAGTGAAAAACTCCACTAGCAGAAAAATAATCTGAGTAAAATGTTTGAACTGAAAAATACCTGGTATCAGGATACTGCTCTCAACCCTCTCCTTAATAACATAAAGATAAAACTATCAAAAACTTGTATACCATTTCAAACAGCATCTATAAAACAAAAAATTAAATATAAAATGTGTTTACCTGTCTAGGGCACCTTCTAAATGTTCATGTGACACATCAAAGTAATAGTTGGTATGTTCTCCACTTGTGAAAGCGTTTGAGCTCCCGGCATGCTCACTAAGGAATTGGCTATACTCGTTCTCTTTTGGGTATTTCTTGGTTCCCAGGAACAGCATATGCTCACAAAAATGACTAAGCCCAGCAATGTTGGGGGGATCAGACAAGGATCCTGCAGGAGGAAAAACTTCATGTAACCATTCATAAAAAGTAATACTAAAACATTAAGTCTTTTGAAGTGCTTTAGATTACAGTATATTGCCTCAGGCAATTATACCAATTCTGTAGATGTAACCAGACACTTGTGCAGCTACAGTCAACTAAACTCAAAAAAAAAAAAAAAAAAAAAAAAAAAAAGAATGAGGAACTGAACCGATTAGTGTCTTAAACTGGCTCTCCAGAAGAACCTGTGTTGCCTTACAGAGACAATTTTTAAATTGAAGTCCATGACTCACAACCCATACAGACCTGCAGATCACAATGTTCTGACTTCTATACCTTGACTTTAATAACTGCACTGTGTTAAAAGGTATCAATTGCCAACCACAATTAAGGAGGTATTTTTCCTGTGGTTTAGAGGACAAGTGATAACCTGTAATTGCCTGAACTAAAGCAGCTATTGATTACCAGGTGTGAAGGCAGACAGATCAAAGGTCAATAATGATGTGCAAGAATGGAAGCCAGAAACATGGCAGTTTGAGTCTGGCAGTCCTGTTTTGGAGTGTGCAATGACATACAATGGGAGAGTAGAGACGAAGGCCACAGATACATCTCCTGTAGCACATGTGCAGGAACTGAATGCTGCAGCTGATTACTACTGTCATACTACCTAATGACATGTGGGATGCTCTGAACTACACCATGATTTGTGACAGCCATCTCCATAATAAAAGAGGCCAGAAGTTTTCAAAACTACTCGATGCCTTCTGTCCCAACACCAACAGCAGCAACAGCTCTGAACAACAAACATGGCAAGAGGATGCCCAGGTAATGAGTAAGGATGCTTAGGCAATGTGTGCATGCATCATACTTTTCAAGCAACTGAGAAACACCTCAAATATAAGAAAAGGCTTCCATTATTCCAAAGAGTCAAAGTAACGGCCCTCCCCTTCTATTTCCAGTATTTGTTTGCATCCTTAAGCACCACTGGAGTTAGGGAGTGCTCCTCCAGCACTATAGCATTTTCTCACCTCTACATACCAACAACTTCACATGGGGAAAAAAAAAAAAGTCTGACATGACAGATGGAGCTGTCTGAAATAATTGCACTCACACACACCCCTTTTGCTTACAAAAGATCTTTCATAACACGAAACTTAATGGTTAAAAGAAGTCTTTCTACTGAGCTACGCCTAAGTAAACACAGAATACAATAAGAGAATTTAATTAGCTCTAATAATTTTCAACTTGATGCATCAAAGAATTAAACAAACTCTGAGTTATAATAAAAGGATAGGCTGCCAACTGGATACTTACTACTCCTGGCAGTTTATTTGCAATGAAGATAACCAAACTTAAAGCATTTTTATTAATGACATAATGAACACAACATGCATTAAATACCTATGTGCACATCAAGTGCTGCTGAAGACTTATCTGTGGTGGGGTCACTAATGAGAAGAGCTTTAATGCCATTTGCCAATTCCAATCCACGATATTCTCGTTTATCCTCAGGTGATTTGATAATTTCATTTGTTATTCTCTTAATAGCTGGATTGTTCATTTTGTTGTTTGTCGCTTTCTGAAACCTTAAAGAAAACAAAATAAATTTTTATTCTTACTTAAGCCCTGTTTACGTCAATATTACGTTAGAGAATACTGGGAAAGGCAAAATTGCCAGCAAGAAATCCAGTTCTGTGCAAAACTCAGGGAACTGGCCTAAAAGAGATGCTGCAGTTAAAACAAACAAACAAACAAAAAACCCCAAAGACCAAGCAACATGATAAAATTGTAGATCACGTAATTGATTGTTTCAAGTTTCAGTCGACAGTAATTAACAAATAACTTCATAAAGAAATATCATCCCCTTACTCAATTACGGTAAAAGGGAAACAAAGCATACATTGCTATCTCAAGTATACTTTCAGGCTTCAGGAACGTATTTCATGTGTCTGAATTGGTGGTTATATTGTGAATGTTGTAACTTTATGATTGTCAGGTAAGCAGAATTTTATTAATAAACCGCTGCAAGAAAGGAATAACAGCAAGAAAGAGTGACACCATTTACAATACTGCCATAAAAACACAAGCGCACTGTAGAATTGCCATGATAAACAGGAATAGACTCACATGTTTAAACTTCTCTTATTAGTTAAACAGACATGCTAGAAGATGTACTTTAATGACACAATTTTGAAATGCTAAGAAACTAAGTGTGATTCTGAAATTATAAACTCTACTTATTAATTTTATTCAATGCCAAATGAAAAGGCGAGACACTCAAACTTGGATATTTGGGGAGGCAGAGTGGAACCACTTGGCTGCATGCTAAAAGAATAACCACCACAAAAAAACCCCAAATACCCCACCACAATAAACAAAAACCAGCAACACAACCACACACATAAAGAAGCAAACCCCAGAAAAGGAAATGAGCATGCTATGCCCTGAGCCAGCCATGTGGTGTGTTCCTGTGTGTAACAGCCACTGAGTTCTAACCATGTTTTACAGGAAGAGCTTTAGAACGCGGCCTGTTATAAATGCATAGTACCAACCAAACTCAATCTTTTCCTGTGGTGAGATGTTGCTTGCCATATTGCCAAGTAACTTACTACATGAGCTTCATTAGCCATTGCTCAACTAATTTACTTACAAACAAAAGCAGATCCGAGTCACTTAGATGACTCCCCAGCACAACACATACACAGAAGCATGAAAAATTTTGTACGGTTCTGTTGGTATCACATGGATAACAAGAAGTTACACAGTATTTACTTTCCCATTTTCAGGTTGTATGGTTCAAGGAACTTCATCCAAGTTTAAAGAATACATACAACCTTTAAGAACATATGGGATCGGGTCCATGAAGGACTGAACAATTTTCCACATACTTATTGTTTCAGGTCTTCAGTCATGACATTTTAACTCACTCCAGCTACCCAATCAACTGTATCTTAATGTTACCAGATACACAATAAAAAACTTCAGAACAATAAATCTGGTTGTATGTTTTATTTACAACTTAAAATTACAAATGAAAAAGGGAGTCAGCTAATAAAAACTCCTTCCTAAAATTCTGTACCATTCTCAAAATGGGAAGCAGTTCTGTGAGCTACTGTCCCTCTGGATTATTTCCTTCCTGTTTATTCATGTGATTCTATGGTATAAAACCAAAGATCAACTTGAAGCCAGCAGATGCACGGTCACTGCTGTTGGTGTTACATACTATAATGAAGTGGTATGAAGTACCCCACATGGGGCACTGGATTCGGTTGTGGGACCCCCAACATAAAGATGTGGCCTGTTGGAGCAAGCCCAGAGGAGGCCACAAAGATGCTCAGAGGGCCGGAGCACCACTGCTATGGGGACAGGCTGCGAGGGTTGGGCTTGTTCAGCCTGGAGAAGAGAAGGCTCCGGGGAGACCTTATTGCAGCCTTCCAGTACCTGAAGGGGCTACAAGGAAGCTGGGGGGGACTTTTTACAAGGGCCTGTAGTGACAGGACAAGGGGTAACTGGTTTAAATTGAAAGTGGGGAGGTTTAGCTTAGATACCAGGAAGAAGTTCTTCACGGAGAGGGTGGTGAGGCACTGGAACAGGTTGCCCAGAGAAGCTGTGGATGCCCCATCCCTGGATGTCTTTCAAGGCCAGGCTGGATGAGGCTTTGAGCAACCAGGTCTAGTGGAAGGTGTCCCTGCCCATGGCAGGGGGGTTGGAACCAGATGATCTTTAAGGTACCTTCCAACCCAAACCATTCTATGATAAAAAGCTCATTACTAACAGCATGTTAAGTATAGAAAGTTTATAAACACCATGTCTGCAGGCAAATAAGTGAAAACCAGTGTTTCAGAAACAGAAAATTAGTATTTTACCTGTAGCAGAGTGAAAGTTTATGTAAGACTGGATTTATTCTTGAGAAAAGAGATATATATGTAAACTAGAGAAGACTTACTGTTAAAAAAATGCAGTAATGTAAGCATTAGATCTTTGAATATTTTGAAAAAAGTAAAATTATAATTTGGGAAATTTTAAATAGAGCTATAAAGCACCCTTATATGAAAGCAAATTGCAACAGGAATTATAATCCAAATAAAAAAATAGAAGCACAGAGTATAGAAAGTATCAATGAATAATCAAAATCTGAACATCTCTAAGCAAGAGCCATATACAACATAATTTTTAAATTGTGTAGCTCAATGCCTTTTAGAAGGAAAAACTTCCACTACTGAAACATGGTTCTCTCACTATGAATGACTTAAAAAAGAAGCGCAGTCAAATCTAATGACTGAACAATAACTGAGATGCTGAATTTAAATTTAAACTTGTCATTTATCCACTAGTTTAATCTACAGGCTTCCTTCCACTGAAAAAATGCAGATACCATTCAAAAACAAAGGATAAAAACAAAGGATACCCCAATGTATGTTTCTCTGCAACAACAGGACCGATGTAATCCATGATCATGATTTTAAAAATGCCTCCTTGTTCAAAGTTCAGAGTCCTAAGTTAAAATACCCTACAAAACTTCAGACACTCTCTAAAATTTATGAAGTGAGAATAGATACTACTTTCCATAAATGAAAATCAGTAACTAAACTGTTGTTAATCGCATTTCACTTCCACACAGTTCTGCTGGACTGACAAATATAAGCAGGAGAGCAAAGAGGTCTCACAATCTCCTCATTTCACCTCTGCTAAAGAACACTTATTACTTGGCTTTCAGTAACATATTCCATCTCATTAAGATACTAGTTGTTTATCATAAGATGCATATATACTATAAACTTCTCAAGTTTGGGGTTGTTTGGGTTTGGTTGTCTTGGTTGGGTTTGTTGTTTGTGGTTTGGTTTTTTTTTTTTTATATACAATTTCCTTGTCATCTGATACCTCCTTGTTATTTCTACACCACATCATTAAGTCACAGACCTTTACTGTTTGTTCAGGTGACTCATCTTTCCAATGTGATTCATCAAATTATGCAGCTTCGTGAAATCTTATGAGATTTCAATTGATGCCTTGTGAAGCTGTATACCTTCACTTTATTATCATTCCCTACTCCTGCCTCCTTCATAGGCTACCTCCAGCTTGGTAGTCAAATTTCAGTACAGGAAAAACCTACGATTTTCAAGAAGTCAAAATCAGTAATTCATAGAATCACAGAATGGTTTGGGTTGGAAGGGACCTTAAAGATCATCTAGTTCCAACCCCCCTGCCATGGGCACGGACACCTTCCACTAGACCAGGTTGCTCAAAGCCTCATCCAGCCTGGCCTTGAAAGACATCCAGGGATGGGGCATCCACAGCTACTCTGGACAACCTGTTCCAGTGCTTCACTACGATCTCCGGGAACAACTTCTTCCTGATATCTAATGTAAACCTCCCCACTTTCAATTTAAACCAGTTACCCCTTGTCCTGTCACTACAGGCCCTTGTAAAAAGTCCCCCCCAGCTTCCTTGTAGCCCCTTCAGGTACTGTAAGGCTGCAATAAGGTCTCCCCGGAGCCTTCTCTTCTCCAGGCTGAACAAGCCCAACTCTCTCAGCCTGTCCCCATAGCAGAGGTGCTCCAGCCCCCTGATCATCTTTGTGGCCTCCTCTGGACTTGCTGCAACCGGTTGATATCCTTATGATGTTGGGGGCCCCCGAGCTTAGCTAGAATAGAAAATTTTGATTAAGATAAACTATTTATACCATGACTTTTTCTCAGGGAGTTAACTGTAAGACATAATATTAAACATTCCCTCATATCACTGCTTTTCCGTTCAACTTTTAAGTTCTCTAAATACAACTGCCTTATAACAATACCATGTTGCATTCTTTCATGCAAGAATCCTAAAACACTACAAACCACTTTTGTACAAGAGAACTGCTTTCGACCACAGGGTGCAGGGTATAATGGAAATAGAATTCTGTATTTCTTGTAGTTCTTTCCTAAAGGTGTGTTCAGATGCTGTCCTAAAGTACATGTGCTATATCTACTTCCTATGCTGTCATTCCAGGGAGCACTGAATGCTGATGGTCAGTAGCAAAGAAATTCATTCACAGACTAAATTCTATGTTTATTGCAGAGCTAATATCCTAATGAAAATGTCATTAAAAGAAATATTGTTATACTACTTTCACAAAACAGAAGCAACAGAGAAAGACCCAATAAAGCAAAGACAGCAGGAACAAATACACAGCATTACTGTGGCATTAGGAATTCTTCCCCTGGCTCAAAAATTACAGGTGGCAAGATGACGGAGCTAGAAAGAAAAAGAGAAAAGAACGGGGATGTTTGAACTGAGAGTGGTGTCCCTATCTAGTGACTAGGAAATATTAAACATCCTTCCTCCTCATCAAAATTACATCACTTGTACAAGAAAAGTGTAAATTAAAAGAGACAATGAATTTTGAACTATAGCACTTTGAAGTAAAATTATATTAGATTTTTTGAGGTCCCGTTTTTGTAATGATTTCCAAGCAGGCAGTCCCTTGGAACCCGCAAAGCTCTCTGGGGATGCCAGGTTCCACCTGCAAACAGAGTATTACAGCGTGGGATTAAGTGATACATGATTTCTCCCTAACTATTTTAATCTTTCAAAGTTATTTTAGTAAACTTACTTTAATTAAAAATTACCCAGCGTAGTCAAATCTAAGTTCAACGTTTGAACAATTACAGGACCACATTTGAAAACCAATTAACAAAAACTCCTGAGGGTTGCTTCAACGCAAGAATGGAACTAGCTAATAAAAATACGATGGCCAAAGCACAAATTCCAAAGTGATTTTCAAGACTTTTTTGCCATGACAAGCTGCACATTTTTAAGTCAAATGCTGGTACACAGGTCTGAGACAGATGTAAATGCTGTAAACGCTAAACAGCTTGAAATAACCTGATGAATGGCAACAAACAAGTTACCAGCTCAGCAGATTTTGATGCTTGCTTTCAATATGTGTAAGTTACTTTAAAATTTGGGATTTGCTTGAAGCTTTCATGCAACTGATCTCAAATTACTTCTGTGGACACAGAGATGGATGTTGCAGCATGCTCACTTATAGCTTTCACTTGCATATACTAGGATCTGAACTGCTCCTCATTTTCCACTTATGTTTCATCAGTCTTTTGAATACACCTGCTATGTTACGCAGACTGCAACACAACTGTAACTCAAGCTCTACCAGCACCTCTGAAACTATGCAAAGACCACAGTAATGTTCAATCTCCCATTTCACATCCATTCCAGCTTCAGTATTTTACTTATGTCCATTTCTTTTCAGAGTTGTTGGTTGGTTGGTTTTGTTTATTATTATTTTAATTCCAAACTTAATTGTCTACCATCTACCAGAGTGAAGTGAAACCCATGTTAGGCCAAAACTTCTCTCTGCTCTGTCCTGCAAGGGAGCTACCATTGATAATATGTTCTCTGTATTATTCACTAATCCATCTTGGCTTACAGTTCTGAGTTAAGTTACATGAAGACTTCTTCAGCTGCCAGTGCCTGGAATGAATGAAGTGCTGTGGGCTTGGGCAGCAGGCCCGGTGCTGCAGAACTACCAGTCAGAGTTTTCTCACCTCTCTTACAGGGATAATAGCACTGAATTGAGCACTCTAGGAGAGTCAGTGAACTTCTTCAATTGCAAGCTCATGGCGTTGCAACAACAAAATAAGCCTCCATTCTTCCACAAGTCTTCATCCCTTCTCTTTGTGTCTTGCACTTCCTCTCCTCACCCTAGTAACAGAACTCCATACCATTGGGAAAGCTTTGTACGTGTAACAATGACGTTACAAGTACGTCAACCAACAACCTACCTACTCTCTCCTCTGTTCACTTGTATGCTGTAATTAAAATTTATGTTTTAAACTAAACTGTAGACAGTACAGTTTTTTTCTTAAAATCACACAAATGTTTTTACCAAGTTGTTACCAAGAATGTCGTAAAAGCAAATGAAGCAGAGAAAGAGTAATCTCAAAAAACCTACCACCAAGAAACCACAAAATGACACCAACTCAAGTGACCATTACCATGGAGACTATCCAGAAATCTTTCAGGTTACAGGTTCATCAGTAGACAAACCTAGCAAGCCAACTTTTACACATTCAGAGATTAAAACAGTTCACATAAAGCATCAATCTTCTGCAAATTTCCTTGTCACGAAGCTAGAGAATGTATAAGATCCAAACACATTCCTGATGCTGATCTAAATAAATCTGATTGCATAGACAGGCAGATAGGCTGCAAAAGCAGATAAACTGCTCAAATGTTAACATGTTTTATCACTTCTAAACTCATCAGGAATTCTAGCATATTACTTCATATACACAAAAGCTCCAACTACAAAGAGCCACAATGATTTAATCTGTGCTACCAAGTTATTAAGAAAAACTAATCATGCCAAATCAGGAGAGTTTGAAAATTATGAATATTTATAAGGTTTTGTTATGTAGTTCATTTTGAAGAAGTTCTGAAGCATCACTACAATTAAAGCATTTTCAGAACCTCGGTCTGCAGCTTTTTGCCAAGTCTGTAACTGAGTTGGAAAATTCCCTCCTAATGATGGTGGCCAGGGCAGATGCCGGCCTTGCTCTCATTCCCAGAAGGGTCCAGCTTCTAGATCACAGCAGTAAAACCTGGTCTACCACTGGTTTCACTACCAACATGACAGTAGAAACACTGGTGCTACACACCAGCATACAGGAATTACCAGTCTTGGCAAAAACAAGGGCCCTGGTAGCTTCACTTTTAACATCAGGCTCCAGCTGAGTAACTGGCCTGAGTAGTAAAATGTGTGTTTTCATCAGTCTTCTGTTGGTCAAACAGGATGAGGTCAAGACACTATAAAGCCAACTTACTGCCCTAAAACTACATTCCTTAACTTGACCATTCCATAGTTGCTGGGTAAAGGTCAAACAAGGCAGGATTTTATACAATCGGATTTCAGACATAGCAATAAATCATAACAAGTTTTAAAAATTTTCTAAATCACTTCAGCCTACTTTTCCTATCTCTTAAAAAATTGCCCCAAACAATTCAACAAAACACACCCTCCAGGGTAAACAAGTTTTATCCAGGTTCACCAGAAACAGTAAACAATTGAAATTAATCTTTCCCCAGAATTTCTCTGCTTCAATTTTTTAAGAGATTGCTGAAAATAAGACAAATTTCAAAACGGTTTTGAAGCCTTTCATTATTTGAAAGATTGGGTTGTGGTTTTTTTTAATTAAACAAAATTATTGGTTTGTAATGTTTAGACAGTATGATGATATAGGATCTTCAGAATGATTTCACAAATCTGGCACAGAACTTTGGCTTGCATCGTTATTTTCATCAGTCCCAAACTGCGTGCTAAGAACACGACTGATAAGACTAGTTTCTCTATTATATGACCAGCTGCTTGAAAGTGTATTTTACTCACTGTCCTCAGAAATGTGTTCATTAATTCAATTAACTGCTTTACGCATCTAATATTTCCAAGCCAGTGGTTCTCATTCTCTCTTCCTCTCCCTCGATGTTTCCCCCCACACCCTACGGCTGCAGCGCTTGGTCCATAACCACAGCGCAGCAGTGGTGTCCAGTGCATGGCCCTGCACACACCAGGAAACACAAAACTGGATGCTGCAGGAGAACCTCTGTGCTTTATTCCAACTGTATTTTGATGTGTATTTCATACATTTTGTCTGCAAGTAGCACATCAGATTGCCCAAGACGCTTTGTAAAGCCAACTCACTTAACACTTTATGCTACCATCTGTCTCATTCCCTCACAAAGAAAAACTTGTGAGGTTGGAATTAAAAAAAAAGAAAAAGATGACACTAAAACTTTAGTTATACTGCATAACAACAAGAAGTACACAGACAGAGAACTGGCAGGAAAATCTTATCTAAAAACAAAACCAGAAGGAACTGCAGGATTCTGCATCATGAGAAGTACTGTAATCCCACATTAAAAGCAATTGCTTATCTAACAATAGAGCTTTGACATAACCAACAGGCCTATAACAACAGGCAGTTTACAAGAGTCAGCGATGTGTTTCAACAAAGGTAGTCCTGGTTGTTCACCTATTTTGTGTTTTAGTTTTATCAGTTTGCTAAATTCAGTTCTACTTTTAATGTTAACGTTCTAAGTAAACTCTCAACTCTACAGCCTTTTTCCCCAGTTCAATTGTCAGGCAAGCTATAGCTCTGACATTCTAAGCAGTTGCAAAGGGTCAGATCTAAACAGAAAGCTACAGTGAAGTAACTTTAAAACAAGTTCCACCAAAAATCACTATATTACATATATACAGTGCTATCTCATAAGCATATTTTATCGACTTACAGACATCATAAAAGCTAAGAACACAAAGATGCTCACTGACGGACCATGCAAATACAAATACTTAACTAGACACAAAACCAATTGAATCAATTCCTCTGCAGACTTCATTACAAACTGTTTGATTCCTATCTTGTTAAAAGAACAATATATCAAAATTATTATGAAAGCATCTAATACAACAGAATTGATATATTAAACCTATCAACCCAACACGTGATTTCTCAAATGGTCTGACAGTATTTTTAGTAAATGACTTGACAATAACCTGCAATGACCTCTGGCTATAAGCTTAACACCTTCCACTTCAGGGAAACACTGGAGGTAATAAACTTTTTCTCCCTTCCCTCTTTTTTTTTCTGGACCTAACAGGGTGGAGAACTAAATTGGTTTTCACGTGCAAAATAGGTTATAAGCTTGACACTTTCATCAAATTCTCAAAGGTACAGTTTCATCTAAGGGATTAAGCCACAGCCTTACAAGTGACTGAAGAAAGAAAGGAGAAAAGGAGCAAGAAAGCATGCAAACATGTAAATATTCTAGGGACTTCCCAACCAGAACAGATAATTTCAAGGCTGTACATGAGATGAAAAGGAGCAGATAAGAATTTCTAACTGAGAAACGATCTTGCTACTTGACATGCACATGAAGGTTAAAAATCATATGAGAAGAAAAAGTTAAAGCTGAAAACATGGGAAAGTATGATCAAAACTCAGAAATAGAAACAGGGAACGTGAAAATTAAGAATCTCATTTTTTTCCTATTATGTTTGCCAAAAAAATCATCATGTGTATGTACCATGCCTGCCCTCATTTCATTATTATTTATGTAAATCCTCATTCACCATTAAAACTAGACGGATGGTTAAACCATGGTTGTAGGCAGTATGAAAACACAACAGGCCTAGTCACATACAGAAGTTATATCCAAATACTGCGTATATTCCCATGCCTAAAGAGGAGTACTCTAGTGGAGAGCCCACTCCAGCCGGAGAACCGACCGCCTGAGAAAAGCGCTGGCTCCAGATACACGCTGTGGATCACTGAAGCACACATAGCAATTATGAACAGTAACGGTGCACCCGAATTTTGACACATGAGCATTGACAGCATGAGTCACCACAACACACTCTCTTTTTCCTGAAAGATACTACTTTGACGTCTCTTACTTCTGCAGCGTTAAATATAGGGTTTGCTATTAAGATAACAGAAAGAGCGTTAAAGAAAGAAACCAACCGAGTCTCTTCCCCTCACCTAGCTGCCTTCCTGGAACAACTGTGCCGAGCTGTTACGCAGTTCCATTCACCCCTGAAGTGAGCCATGTCAAGCCTCCCGCCCGCTCCTCCCAGCCTCGAGGTATTTACCGTCCGCACCGAAAGCGGTGACACCCGCGAACCAAGCCCCGCACAGTCCCAGCGCCACACAGTTCATGGCGAACTCGAGAGGCCGCTCCCACCAACTCTGGGTAACTCTGACAGCAGTTCCTTTCGGAAGGGTTTAAACCTGGTTTTGATATTTACGGCTTAGGAAGACACGTCAGGTAGAGCAACTTGAAAAAAGCCGGGTTTGGTTTCGTGGTTTTTTTCTTGTTGAGGGGGGAACCAGAAAGCAAGCCCTCCGGGGCGGCTGAAGCCCTGGGGCTGACGGCCAAGCCTGCCTTCTCAGCGGCGGTGCAGCGGGCGAC
>NW_010259033.1:0-769 GCF_000690775.1 Eurypyga helias
CATTCTATGATTCTATGATCATAAAAACCTTGCCCCTCACCCCTCCATTCTTCCTGGGCTCATCTTTGCATTAGAAAGTTGAGACACTTGATATCTTGAGAATAAATATTACTTAAGTCCCTCCACCACTGTAAAAAAAAAAAAAAAAAGACCCCAAACAAAAAAAACACCTAATATCAGAACAGAACACAACACTGAACAAAGGCTTTCTCCAAATATGAACTAGTGCCCCTAAGATACTATCTACACATATATCACCTCCCCAGCAAGGATGATCACATACTCAAAGCAGAATGTTTCAGCCACCAGTCACCACGTTCCAGTGTCTTGGTATTTCTTCCATATGACACTGAAGGGTAGCAGTGTCAGGACCTCCACAGAGCCCTCACTGACAGTGGCTCAGGACAAGGGCTGTTGCTGGCAAGATGTTCAAGTGACAACATGAGCTACTGAAGCACCTTTTCTCATATTACAGAAACTTCTTCCGTATCTGAAAGAACCAGACCCTGATATTTATCTAGACAGCACCATTCAAACTCCAGTAACCACATAAATAAAACTTTCCTAATGTTGCCTATATGCAGTCTCTTTTAATAACTTGTCCAATGAAGAGATGGATGTCTAGGGCCAAGCTAAATAAGGACTCCAACTTATTAGGCTGGGATTAACATGATTTAAAATGGGCATCACAGCACAGTATTATCTCATGCTTCAAAATAAAGGGTAATGGAAGAAGCTTATGGGAACATTGTGCTGGGTTCAGCCAGGA
>NW_010259034.1:0-2890 GCF_000690775.1 Eurypyga helias
GGACGGTGATGTGCCTGTTCCTCCGGAAAAGAGGCTGAAGGGAGACGGCTGCGACTGGAAGGTCACTCAGTGGATGGGGGAATCGAGACACGCGTGAACTTGCCGTGCCTACGAAGCGTGAATAGAACGAGTGGTGGCTCGCATAGCTCCAGCGTCGGATTCTCTCTGTTCTCCCCTAGGTTTATGCTTGTATGATGGTCTTCTTCCTGAGCAACATGATCGAGAACCAGTGCATGTCCACGGGCGCGTTTGAAATAACCCTGAACGGTGAGCAGAGACGCCCTGTCGGGGGAATCGCCGCGTTGCGCGCGTGGGCGCAGCTGAGAGCCATTGCCTGGGAGGAGTGAGGGGTGACGGTGTGACGCGTGCGGTGGCGTGTGGTAGCTCCATCCACTGTGGGACTCCGGGTGTTGCATGCTGCTGCGGAGGGTGACAGTCACAGTGTCCTGCGTAGCAGCCGATGCCAGTGTCGGCTGTTCTAAACCAGCTGGGTGACGCTTCCTTCGAGGGGAGCCTGGTGGCCTGGTGTGGCTGTATCGGGTTCGTTCTTCGCACGTGGTGTGCATGGAGTACGGAAGGATCAACGAGGGAAGCATGCTTCCCGTCAATTAGATCAATCCCTGGCCTGTTTAGCCTTGGGATGCTGTCGAATTCGTTGCTGTTCCCAGGTTCGCAGTACCAGCAGACCCCTTGGCTGATCTTTTTAGGCTAAAGAGCCTGGACCTTCTGCCCTCACGTGTGATGTGACGGTCTCAAAGCTGACGTCAGCTCAGTGGAGTACAGGCTTCTCCCGCCCTAGGCGCGAGTGCGCAGGCGGCTCTGTGCTTTGTGACCCCTGAGGCTGTAGTTTCCGCATCCGGTCATGTGCTGCGGGGCCTTCTGAAGGCCGACTGCTGCATCAAAGTCGTGGAGCTCTGTGCAGTCCCAGCCCGAAGTCAGAGATCATAGTGGCGGCAGAGCCTTGCCAGGGATGTTGCCCCGGGCTTCTGCGCGTCTGTGCCCGGTGTGTTGGCACACTGGGTCCGTTTGGCATTTCTGTCACGCGGTTGTGTTCTTCCCGTGGGGTGGGGAAGTGCAGCAGCAGTGCGGGATGTCTGAGGGGGTGTTGGTCGGCACGCGAAGGGAGTGCTGCGTTACCCTGACACTGCGGTGGGCGTTTGTAGTGCTGGGGGGCTAATGGTTGCAGCTACTGCGAGAGGACCCTCCCCAGCCAGGCCCTGGTGAGCAGGGCTTTTGAGGTCAGACCCCCACAGCTCGCAGAGGTTCAGTGGCGGTTTAAACCCTCAGTGTTCCGTGCGGCCACTCGCCTGGGTTTAGACCTTCTGCCAGAGGGTACTTTGAACCCTTAAATCCACCCCTATATCCAATCCATGTCCTTCTACACGGGAGCGTTACTCTCGGTTCTCCTGGGTGGACCGGGGTTGTGTAGCCAGAGGGCTGAGCCATTGCTGATCCAGGTAATTCTCCCACTGGCAGCCAGTACCAGCTTGCCCGGCTGTGTCGGTCTTGTGTGAGGTTTACACGAGCCCTGCGCATGTTCGAGTGCCGATGTCACCGTGCTGTCCCCCTCCCTGTGTTCTGCGGCAGATGTTCCGGTGTGGTCCAAGCTGGAGTCCGGCCACCTTCCTTCCATGCAGCAGCTTGTCCAAATCCTTGATAACGAGATGAAGCTCAATGTGCACATGGAGTCGATGCCTCACCACCGATCATAGCCCCATCTCTCAGCACTGAAACTTCTTGTAAGTCGTCCCGCGTCGCCGGCTGCCCGCTGGCTGGGAGAAGGGGGCCGCGGGTTGCGGAGGGAGCGTGGCGGTCGTGTGTGTGTGTGTGTTTGGAAGTGTGTTACTGGAGAAAGCTCTGGTGACTTGCAGTAAACTGGCCCTCCGGATGCTGGTTTGGTGGGAGGTTTTGGGTTGGGGTCTGCTCGGCCTGTTTCAGAGTGAAGCTGGCATCCTTCGGGCAGAAGTAGTGTTAGCCTGTGCCACAAAAAGACTCTGTTGGTGCCAGAACTGGCGGCTGGCACTTGGCAGACAAGTTCAGGGAGGTAGCGACGCACTGTGGTGCAGTTTTTGGCCCAAGAACGGTTTGGTTTGAGCGGCTGGTTCTTGGTGTTACCTCCTCCGTGGAGCGGCACCACGCGGCTGTCCTGCCACCTGCGAGTGACCCGCTGCCCCGGTGGCAGCTGTCAGTGACCTGGCTCTGTCCAAACGCTGGCAGGTTGTCCCTGCGGCTCTGTTCAGCCTGACTCCCACAAATCCCACCCCACGTAAGTGAGGGAGCACTTGGGTGCGCCCTCGGGGAAGCCCCCTCCCAGCACCACAGGCCCTCTCGCTCCTTGTAGGAAACATGCAGCGACCAGGGCTCTGCTGGCTCTCGGCGCGCGGGCTCGCACCCCGCTTGTCTGCCTGGTCCCACTCTCATCCGCCAGCGCCCCTGCAGCCCGGGGAGAGCAGTTCGGGGAGCTGGCTCCCTCGGAGCCCTCCTGCTGGGAATCTGAGCAGAGCCGACTGGTTCCTATGTCATGTCTGTCTGTTCAGTTCGGTCTCGTTTGTCCCAGTAACAAGCAAAAGTCATCTTAATCAGCAAAAAAGCTGTTCAGTGTCTTTAGAATATCTCCTGGCGCTCCCTGCGCCACTCCCCGTGCCTGCTGCAGCCCGGCGGCCTGCCCCTAGGTCCGCAGGGTCTCAGGCAGTCGCTCGGCTGCAGAGCAGGTGACTGTCCCTTCGGAGCTCGAAGCGCACCGAGGCCGCTCCTGTCTGCAAGTTCACTTTGTGTGGGCTGAGCCTAGAGAAGCAGCAGCAACCCCCCGGTTCCTTGTGTTTCCATCCGGGTGGGAAGCGCAAGGCTGGGGGGTCAGGGCGACTCGGTGGCTGTATTTTAGTGCCTCCGG
>NW_010259034.1:3088-4067 GCF_000690775.1 Eurypyga helias
TGTAACGCTTGTGTCTCCGTTCCCAGGCATTAAGGGGTGATTCCCAAGGGCGGCGTGGCTCGGACCCATGAAGGCCTGTACTGAAGACAGCTCGCTGTTGGTGCAGACTGGATGCTTCTCTCGCAGCCGCGCCGCGCCTCCTGAAAAACCTTAATGGAAGACGCCTTTCGGTGCTGGCGTGTCCGGGTCCTGCGCAGTCTCGGCGTGCAATAACTCTCTAGTTTTCTGAGGCGCCCTTCGGCCGGCGGGTAGCTCAGCGACGCAGGCGCTTCACCTCTCACACAGGGGCAGGCTGCGCTCAGACCTGATTTTTCCTTGGAAAAAAAAAAGAGTTTGTTTAATCTGTCGTATTTTATATGAATTTATGTTCTTTTTGTAGCTTAAAATGAAGTTATAGGAATGTCCGGTGTTGTCCTGAACTGTTCAGTGATTGGCAGGTGTCTGTCGAACGTCGCGGACGTGGTCCAAGCAGGCTTGTGCATTTTCCGGAGTACAGGGCAGAGTTGAACCCTGCGTTACATCCTAAATTACCTAAGCAGCTATCGCGGAGTAGTTACGGCATTTTGTGACCAGTAAAAGCCAGTTCCTGCTCGCCGAGTCCTGTTGGCCAGCGCAGGGGGCTGTCCCTGCCCCTTCCCAAGAGGGGAAGCTGGGCCCTCCTGCCCTGGCAGAGAGGCAGGAAGGTAATTGAAATAAAGAGTTCCCATTACCGTGTGTGACGTGCCTGGTCTGCGTCACGGGCGCGTGTTCTTGGATCCACAGAACGCACGGGAAGCCCTCCTGCCGTCGCGCATCTTGTGCTGGTCTTGGCTGAGCCCCTCGCGTCCCCTGTCCTGGAGGAGCACAGAGCTCCGTCTCCTTCGTGCGCCCACCCAGGCCCGGGTGCTGCGCAGGGGGCCCAGGGGGTTCAGTGAGGCCTCGGGTGCGGTTCCCTCGCGGGGCTGGGAAGGGCCCTCGGTGTGAGCTGGATCTCCTGGCA
>NW_010259035.1:0-3250 GCF_000690775.1 Eurypyga helias
GAATTTTGTTTGATTCTCCAGAAGATGACTCTGACTTTAATCTCTCAGATGCCTCTATCGTATTTTCCATTTCATCTGCCTGAGACACTTCTACCTCATTTTTGAGGTGTGATTGTGTTTCTGTATCCGTTCCAGTCAAGGTTTCCTTGGTTTTCTGAACTTTCTGTGTGTTTTCAAGGGCCACCTCACAACTGTCTGCTTTTATTTCAGCAGAGAGCCTTCGAGCACTTCTCAAAGACTTAACTCTTTCCTCTGCTATCTTTATTTCAAGTGTAGTTGCATTTTCAGATTCTCCTGCTGTGACAGTCCCAGCATCTTTGTCTGAAGCCTGTTCGTCTCTTTGTATCATGTCTGCTGATGGGTCTTTACGAAGCTTCCGTGTTGTCCTACGAAGGTACTCAGAAGCTTGTTTAACTTGGTCATTTCTAGCTCTTCTTGCTCTTTTAGGTGGAATGAGTGGTTCTGTGTTTTCTACATTTTTCACTCGTCTAGACATCCTCCTAGGTGATAGGAGAGTTTCTGTGCTGTCTTCTACACCACCTTCATGAGATTTGAGTTTAGGGGTTTTTAAACCCGTTGGCAGTTGACAATTTTCATTTTCAATGTTACCAGACACACGCACTATCCTTATGGTTGGAACACCTTCAGTTAGTAATTTATCACCCATCAAAGTCTGCTTCATATTTGCAGGTTCATTTCGTAGCACTGGAGAATCTTTGCCACAAGACCCAAGATTCTCATTTGGATGGTTTAAGTCCTCTGGTGCTTTCCTTTTACCTCTTCCTGTTCTCCGAGTAGCTCCACAGGATTCCACAGATGAAACAGTTTCGACCTCTTCCTGACCAGGGTGCTTTGTTCTCCTTCCTCTTCCTTTATTTTTAGGTACTGAAACACCCATCTCCTCTTGGGTGCTCTTTTTTCCCAGACTTTGCAATTCTTTTAAATTCAAATCCTTTTCACACTGCTTTGCTGAAACAGGATGTGCTGTCTTCCTTGGTCTGCCTCTTGTTGGTCTCTGGGTAAACTGATCTTCAATAGCCGATTCCTTCTGCTGAGATTCTTCACCTTGTAAAATATTTCCTTTATTTTCTAAAACAGCAGTGATATTTTCCCCCCCTTCAAAGTTTTTACATAGAAAAGAGCATAAACAAAAGTTACACATTATGATGTCTGATCAAAGTACCCATGAGTTTCAATTTTCAAAACAGAGTCATCTTGCTCAAACAAATCACAATATTCTTCATTTAGAAATTAAATTCCTAGATTAAAGGCCAGGCATCTGACCAGAGAGGTTTGGTTTATTTGGTAGGTAGCAATCACAGGTTTAAGCTGTGTTCTTGGAAGTCTTTGCAAAGAAAGATAAATCTAGGCAGAGACGTTAACATCAGGTTTTTTACACTGGTGTGTTTGAAAATGCCAACACTACCACACCAAACTACTACAGTTACTTCTACACCAATACAATTCCAGCAGCTGGTGTTCATCAGGGATGACTGCACAAATTCTATGAGCTATGTAGGCCTCACACTGTGTATTTTGGAATCTCTAAAACATATCTTAAAACTTCCCAATAACATATATTTCCTTCTATATTTATTATTCCTCTAGTTAAAGTATTTGTACTTACCATATTTATGACTGGAATTAGGACAAGGAGGTGCAGTGTCTTCTTCCTTAGAAGCCATATTATTTACTGATGTCTCCTAAGGGAATAAACAACAATCAATAAATACCTGTTTGACAGGACAAGAAATAATGGAGCCAACCAATACAAAATTAACGTATGGTAAATCTGAAAAAAAATTTGTCACTTTTCTCTAAAAATGAAATCAATTTAGTTTTATAACTGCATCCATATATTTGATATCACACACAAATGTACAAAACTAAATACTTGCCATCTAAGCTAGCATATCAATTTTTAAAGATAAGCAATGTATAGAGTTAAAAAAAAAAAAACTTAAATTGGCTACTAAGTGTCTAAATGAGTGCACAGAAGGAATTTGGGCTATTGAAGTGAGTCATCCCATGTTTTGTAGTGCGTTACTGTACTTCTACACTGATGAGCACTAAGCCCAGGGATACTTGGCATTTTACCTATCGATCTGGGAACGAACATAAAAATCACTAATAAAATTCACAAGAGTGATGAAGCAGTGAATTATAAGGTCAGAATGGTAACCCAGCACACCTCAGTAGCTACTCAGACAGGGCTCCTTCGAAGTAAATACCTGTTAAGACAGGGAAATGTACAGCGACGTAGCCATCTCTGAAACAGGCATCCTTAGTCAGGAAGCAATGAAAGTCTAAGGGCATAAGGAGCAATCAGCTGGCTGTATAGTAACATGCCTTATCAAAAGTTCAGTGCTCTTGGATGTGCAACGAAAAAGAGAGCTTACAATTTAATCTTTTTAGGGCACGAAACAGCTGTACAAAACAAAACACAGAAAAATCCAAACCATAAGCCTTGCTTACGAAAAGGAAGGCTGAGAAACAATTTGAGCGTAGTTCATACACAATTTAAAGGGCTTTAAACATAACAGGAACAAATGAGCAGAAAAACAGCAGCGCTCAGATTCACATTTGTAATATGCCATGTCTTTTAGCAGGGGGCATTCACCCGGGCAAAGCTACCAAGGAGAAGAGACTGCCAGCTTTACAGTTTTCCAATCAACACATTGTGCTTTCCTAGAAGGAACCTTTCCTCCGGCGGTCACGGGCATGACGCACTTCAAGTGCTGTAACATACAAGATGCCGTACGATGAGGCCTAAGAACTGATTTCAACCACAGGCTTCAAAGTCTAAACACATTCCTTCCAAAAGCAAAAGAAAGTCTTTTACCTTAATTTCCTCTGGTGTATCAAACAATTCCTTAACTCCAACATAGTCCACTTCCAAATCCGAACGTTTCTGCTTGGGTTCTGCCATCAGACTTTGCAGCCCCACAAAGTCATCAACTGGCTGATACTTCTCTCTCGGAGTCTTCATTAATGTGCTAATACCAAAGAAATATTCTATAGGTTTAATTTCTTCCTTGGGTGTTTTGTAAATACGACTGACCCCAATCATGTCTTCAACGGGCTGATATTTCAGCTTTGGAGTTTTCTTGACCAAAGTAACACATGCCACATTGTTTACTGCTTCCCTGTCTTGCACTGGAGTCTTCAGCAATCTTGTGAAGGCAATTTCACCTGTAACAGGTTCCAACTCTTGCTGTGGGGTCTCCATGAGCCGCCTGGTGCCTGACAA
>NW_010259036.1:0-1833 GCF_000690775.1 Eurypyga helias
CTTGTAGCCCCCCAGGCACTGGAAGGGGCTCTGAGGTCTCCCCGGAGCTTCCCTTCTCCAGGCTGAACCCCCCAATTCCCCCAGCCTGTCCCCAGGGCAGAGGGGCTCCAGCCCTCGGAGCATCCCCGGGGCCTCCTCTGGACTGTACTCGGGTCCTTAAGCATGATACTGATACTTCTTTACGTGTCTTTTACTGTCTTGATCGCTTTGCTGGCGTTTTGGCCAGTGTGTGAGGCCCAGCTGTTAACAGCAGCGTACGCTGGGGCATGGCAGCGCGTTCCTTCCTTGGCACCGTCTGCTCCTAACACAGATGTGGCCGACCTGGGATGGATCGCTCGTCAGTCCGTGCGTTTTCTAGCTCCGTTGGCACAGCTACAATAACTTGGCGCCCCGTTCTGCCGGCGTGTGGGATGTTGCAGCAGAGCCGTGAGGCGGTGGGTAAAGCTCCAAGGCGACTCGGGGTCCTTCCTACTCCAGCCTGTCGCCTCTTTCCCGCTCTGGAAGCTGGTTGGCTTTTCTGTTTCTTAACGACTCGTTTGAGGGGTTTCCTGACGTCTCGTTAAAAAGCCGCTGCAAGGTCAGGTTTCCTAGCTTAAGGTCATGGTTTCGGAATGGGCGACTTGAGCTCGCAGCAGCTCAGTCTCGGGGCAGCTTCGGAGGTAAGGTGTTGCTAGGGAGGCATCCCGCGCGCCCTCCGAAGATGGTGTGAGATTTCTCCCCTAATCCCCAGCTTTTCTGCTGACATTATTCCGCTGCCAGCCTGAGCGTGCCGAAGCGGCGCCTTCCCACTGCGTCCGGCTGCTCCGGGCCAAGACGAAGCCTCTCGCGTCCTCGCGCTGGTGCTGCCCCTCTGCGAGGCTCCTGTCTGGGGAGCAGCACCCCCCGCCAGGTTTTTGCACTTGGATTTTCCAATGATCCTGACTGCTGGCTCTGCTGGAGTTCTCGTTGGGACTGCCCTCTGCTTCAGTCGTGTCCTCCTCCTTTTTTCCTTCCCCTGTAGCTCTGTGCAGTTAGTCCTGCGGCCCTCGGCCTAGAGAGGTTTCTCCTGCCCTGGTGACCCTTGGGATGGTGGGGAAGCGGCGTGGAAAGGTCTGTTCTGGGCGGGAAGTCTCCAGGCTGCCTTTTGGCTTTGGTTGCAAATGAAATGTCACAAGGCGGCGGAGGAGGGAGGGAGGCCTGAGTTGTGTTTGGAGAGATTCCTGAAGCGAGTGGCTGTTACGCAGGAAATAGGAGCTTTGGAGTGTTTTTACGAAGCGGCAGGGACCGCTCCCCGGGCAGGCTGTGAGTGCAGCCGGTGGGGATGAGACTGACGGGCTGCCCGGCCTCGGGCATGTCCCCTCTGAGCCTGGAGCCCGAGCGATGGGGATGAGCTGCTCACCCCTGTGTAAATCCCAGTGCTGGTGCAGGGCCATTTCCAGACGAGTTGAGCCATGTGGGCATCCTAAAAATGCTCCGTGGGGTATCTGGTGAGCTGGGGGGTGGCTGGGGCGGTTGGTGAGGACTGTCCACGGGGAAGCACACGGCTCTGCTGGTGTGCACACATGTGTGTGCATGCACACACTGGTAAAGAACTTTCTGCCTTTGTTTTGGGTTATAACAGCAAGCAAACGGTGCAGCTCGTATGCCACTTGATTTGCTCCCGGGAATACGTCTCTCTGAGAACAGGCCGCTGGCTTGCAGACGCTGCAGGCGGCCCTTTGGTGTTGCCAGATGCCGCGTTTCCAGAGTTGAAGGAGAAAGGGACTCTGTCTCTTCTTCTTGCAGCACCCTGCTAGAATAATTAGCTTGTCTGAAGTTACCGTTTCTTTCAGTATGTGCTGGGTTCAGTCAGGA
>NW_010259037.1:0-325 GCF_000690775.1 Eurypyga helias
AGCTGGGCTTCCAGGGTCCCCGAGGCCGGGGCACGGCCACCAGCCATCCCGATTTGGAGGGGTCCTTGCGTAACGCGGAGGGAAATGGGCTGGAGGTGGAAGAGGAAGGGTGCGACTGGGAAGCGTTTTGGGATGGGGCTGTGCAGGAGCAGCGTGTGTGTGCGGCGTGCTCAGCAGCCTGGCTCTCGCTCCGGCAAAAGAGCTTGTGCGGGAGGAATGGACACATCCCAGCCAGTGCAAACAGCCCCTGACCGAGCCGCTCTCTCCCAACCCTCTGTTTTCTTTCCTTGTTTAACCCCTTCGGGAGCCCAGCGCCCGCAGCCCT
>NW_010259037.1:472-1073 GCF_000690775.1 Eurypyga helias
CGGGACCCCCAGGCTGTCTTTCCTGCCAGTGAGCCCCCCCAACTCCCTCTTCTCCCCCCTCCATATCTCTCCTCTCCAGCACAGCCCCTCGGCAGCTCATCCTTCCCCCAACGGCTCTAGGGGGTCCTGGGGAAAAGGGTTGCTCTCCTCTCCAAACATCCCCACCAGCCAAGGGCAGGCTGGATGCTGCATGTCCCAGCCGGGACCGAGGAGCCAAGAGACCCCCCGTCGTGGGGAAAACATGCTGGGGGGCTCGGGGAAACCCATCTCCATCCTCCGTGCTGCTGGGGGACCCCTCCATCCTGGAATTTGCCAAGGGTCATGGAGGAGTGTGTCCTGTGACACCACTCTGTCCCTGGGGCACCGAGAGCCTTCCCAGCCAGCGTCCCACCGGGATGGCCACGGATCCCAAGGCCACTCTGTCAAGCCCAGGGATGCTCACACTCGCCACACTCACCTCTTTCCCCTTCCCTTTTCTCCCGTGGGGAAGCAAATGTCTCTGCTCTCCATGTGCTCCGGCTGATCCTGGGGGAGGGGGTCAAGCCCCATTCCCCGCCATCCCGGGATCCCAGGGTCCCGCCGGGAGCGGGGGTGCGGCGCC
>NW_010259037.1:1156-3172 GCF_000690775.1 Eurypyga helias
CACCCGGGTCTCCTCGCCTGCTCTGCTCCAGCCGCGCCGCACAGAGCAGGGCGAACGGGGGGAGAGGGGCGGGAGGAGGGGAGTGGGGAAATGAAACTTTAATAGCACAGAGCCCCTTTTGTTTCCCAGCATATGGGATATTTCATACATGCTGAAGGCATTAACCACCTATATGCTTCAAGCGCTCGCAGCGGCTGGGAGCGCGGCCCCGCACTCGGCTCCGGGGCACCGTGTCTGTCCCAGGGGGCTGAAGGCGTCACTGAGCAGCCCCTCTGCCCCAGCACCCCTCCCTGCGGGGGGGGTCCTTAATTACAGCCTGGAAAACCACTTAGCTTCACCGGGATCGTCCCCCTGCATGATTTTGTCCTTCCAAAAGAGTAGCTAACCCCCCAAATTCAAGGCCAGGAAAGGGGTGACCCTGTTTTGGGGACATGCTGAATGTCCCTGCCATGAAGGGAGGGGAACCAGCCCCACAGCTGAGATCCCAAACAGCCCTCCCACGCTGGGGACATGGCCCCACGGTGGGGAGGGCTGGCAGCATGTCCCCTCCCTGCCTGCACCCCACAGAGACAAGAGCATCCCTGGGAGCAGGAGCAGGCAAGGAGCTGGCAGGGGAGGGCTGGAAAATATCCACGTTGGGTGGCCTCATGCTGTCCGCCCCCTTCTCCCCTCCAGGTCCCTCCATGGTGCCTGGGTGCTGGTAAAATTGGGTGACACCCCCTCTGTGAGCAGGGAAGGGACACCTCCAGGTCCCTAGCACCGAGGGTGGCTGGCACTGCTCCCCACAGACCCCACTGGCCACCTCAGCGTGGGATGGGGACATCTGAGGCCCTTAGAAGAGCTGTTGGCTTCGACCCCCTGCGCAGGAGAGGACATCAGCTGGTGGCAAACCTCCGAGCAGGTTTTGAGACGGAGGGGACCATCAATGTACTCTGTGTCCCCCAATTAGGTGGACCCCTCCTCACAGGGGCCCTTCATGGAGCCCACCTCCTCTCCCAGCACCCACGGGGGCTCCCGAAGTGGGTTCCCCTTCCGCAGCCCCTGTGCTTTTAGCCAGCTGGGACGGGAAAACACCACCCAGCTCGGCCAGGGTGAAGGGACGTGTTGTCCGTCCCCTGGGGCCGTGCTCAGCCCGTCCCCCGTCCCCCAGCCCCGCGCTGCGCGGGGTGCCCGGTAAATCGGTACTTTGTCCGGTGTTTATCCAGTCACACTCTAATTTGAAATAAAAAATGCAGCCAGTAAAAGGCCTTTATAGCTCTTCAGAGCTCATAAACCTGCAGCGCCGGCGGATGGGGGCCAGCTGATTGGGGGCCGCTAGGAAAATTTATTGCAGATTTTGGTAAGTTAAACATTAGAGCTCTGTGAGCCCGGGGCTGGTTTGCTGAGCAGCTCCCAGAGGCAGGGATGGAACAAGGGATGCTTTATTGGGGGAGGGAAGGGGAGGGCTTGCAGGTCTCGCCCAGACCCATGGCTAACATCAACCCAGTTTTAGACTGGCTCATTTTTAAGGCAAGACAGGCTTTGCGCAGCCTGGCTCCAGAAGCCTTGGCATGAGGATGGATCCAGGCTTCAGATCCTTTAGTCATAGGGCTGCATCCCCTGGGATGCGGGCAGTCCCCACGAGCATCCCTGGGGCAGTGGCGAGGGGGGCCGTGCTGGCACCTCCTGGTGCCACGGTCTCCGGCTCGGTGGGCGACCTCGCAGTGGGCTGTGGCGGGGCAGGAAGAGCCCAGACGGGGCTGCCAAGCTTGTCGTGGGAGTCAGGAGAATTTGGAGAGAATGAGAGGAAGTGGCTGGGGCGGGGAGCATGCGAGGGAAGGCGGGTAGAGGGAGGGAAGGCATTTTTTCCTTGCCAGCGTCTTGGCTGCTTCGGTGTGAACTGCTATAAATTTTCTCCTTATCTCTCAAGCCATTTAATGTTTTCATGAAAAGAAAATAGTCTGCAGGAAAAAAAACCTGCTGATAAAATATCCCTTTGGCATTGGGAGGAATGTTAAACGTCTCTAATCAGCGGGG
>NW_010259037.1:3225-3497 GCF_000690775.1 Eurypyga helias
AGCAGGCTGGCCCAGGGCCCTCCCGGGGCTGGGGAGGGGGTGGGGGTGGCATCTGCCCCCCTGGGTGCTCCTTGCACCCTGAGAGGGGACAGGGAGAGCCGCACAGGGGATGCATTCGCCGGTGTGGGATAGGGGAAGGGGACAGCTCCAGCCATGCCACCCCGCAGGTTCCGACACCTCACCGGGGACAAATTAAACCAAATACTGCCAGAAAGAACAAGAGTGGGAATCCAGAGGCTAAACTCTGTGGGAATAGCGATATGAATCCACAT
>NW_010259037.1:3641-4557 GCF_000690775.1 Eurypyga helias
AGCATCCTTTCCTGGGAGAGCTGGCCCGCGGACAAGCTGCTCTCCATTTACAGCTGCAAAAGCTGATCTTGCAGGAGGTTCCCACCCCACAACCGTGTTGTCATGCCAGGTCGTGAACGATGGCATGGATCTTCCCTGGAGCATCCCACCTCCTGTGCTCACTGTCCCCTTGCTCCTGCTGAGGACTGGGATGCAGGGCTGGGGGCACTGGCTCAGGAGTATCCCTGGCTGCAGGAGTTTGGTTGCACTCTAACATCTGGGCACGGAGCTACGTCCACGAAGCTTCTTCCTTCCTCCAAACCCCTGGAGATGCAACTGCCACCGCCCCCCACACCGGCACATTCTGGCAGGGAGCATCCATGCAGCATGGGTCCCCGAAGGCAGCCGGGGGCCGGCAGAGCCACAGCACGGGGACACATGAGCATCCGAGGCACAGCTTCATGCCCAGGCTGTCAAACCAACCAACAAGCAGAAAATGGGACTGCAAAGGGGATTTTCCAGGGTGGGAAGGAACAATTAGTGCTGATTTCTGATTTCTGTTCTGTTTTGGGTTTTTTTTCTCCTTCAGTAACGTTCCATTTTATATTCCAAGAGTTCAGAAAAGCCATTTCAAATTAAAAAATCAAACCCTTCTGTTTCAACACACTCCCCAGCCCAACGTCCTCCCGCACCAACACACCCACATACCAGCTTTCCTCCCAAACGCAGCCCCAGTCCCGCTGAGCCCGTTTCCAGGCAGCGTTTCTCCTTGGCAAACCCCATATCCATGCATCCCGCCTCCCCTGCCGGCCCTGCTCCCGACCCCATCCTGCCAGCCGCATTCCCTCTCCGCAGGCGAACGCGTTGGTTTGCACATCCGTCACCGGGATGAGGATGTGCGTTTGGGAGCCAAAACACGCGCGGCCAGCGGAGCCAA
>NW_010259038.1:0-221 GCF_000690775.1 Eurypyga helias
GTGCAGGATGCCGTGGGGTGCCGTGGGATCCGTGGTGCTGGATCCGTGGTGCTGTGGGATGCAGGATACTGTTGGGGTGCCATGGGGTGTGGGATCCGTGGTGCTGTGGGGTGCTGTGGGGTGCTGTGGGGTGTGGGATGCTGTGGGATCCATGGGATGCAGGATGCTGTGGGGGGCCATGGGGTGCGGGATGTCGTGGGGTGCTGTGGGATCCGTGGTGC
>NW_010259039.1:0-24346 GCF_000690775.1 Eurypyga helias
CCCGTCCCGCCGCGCGGGGAGCGGTGCGGGTCGTGCCGGGACGCCTCCGCCTCCTGCCTGCCACCCCCTCGCCGTGGGGGTCATCGCTAGCCGTCATGTTGCAGACGGTGTCTGGGCAAGCTTTCCCAGCCCTCTCCACCAGGAATGGTGGAAAGGGGCAGTTTAACAGCGGGAAAACCCTGGATTTGCCCCATCCCTGGATGTCTTCAAGGCCAGGCTGGATGAGGCTTGGAGCAACCTGGTCTAGTGGAAGGTGTCCCTGCCCATGGCAGGGGGGTTGGGACTAGATGGTCTTTAAGGTCCTTTCCAACCCAAACCGTTCTGTGATTCTGTGATTCCATGAAAGGCAGGGAGAGACACGGAGCTGCGTGACTCCAAGCTGCCTCACCTTCCCCCGTGCATGGCAGGAAGGTGCTGTGGGCCGGTGACCTGTGCATGAGCCCCAATGCTGCCACTGCAGCCCCTCAGCGACATGCCCAATGTCACGGAACACGAACACCAGGTACATCCTGAGCTTTCGTTAGCTGAAGTCACTTTTGGGGTGGGTTGCTTGCTTGGTTGGTTTTCAAACCTCTGAGACTCCAGCTTGCAAACCCTTCTCCCGAACTGCTGAGCCCAGATGGAAGTGTCTCAAACTGCACGATTTAGGATGTGGGCATTGACTTTTCACTGTGGTTTTGCTACCTTCATCTCCCACAGGCTGTGGATTATAAACAACTTCATAATTCTCCGTAGATGCTTTAAAATCAGCAGAGGTAGATTTGGCATATGGTCTGCTGACAGTGCAGCCATGGGAAACCGGGATTTCAAATCCAAGTGCAGACTTGAGTTAGTTCACTTTCACGCTGTTCCTGCAGGGCAATATGAAATGTTGGCCCCCACCCAACATCCTTAACCTGAGTGCTAGGTGGGAGTTCTCAGTACCAGGACAGGGCCAAATTAAAACAAAGGTCTCTTCATCTCTCCTGATGATTGAGAAGATCTTTAGAAGATGTAATTGTGTTGTATTGAACCATTCACAGCAAAATTAATATATTTTTTCTTCCATCATAACGTAGCAAACAATCCCCAGAGCCCTGTTTAACGTGGCAGCAGGCAGTTTATTTGTCTGGCTCTGTAGCACTCATCTGTGTGCCAAAACAGTCCAGATCTGTATAATTCCAACACATATGTCAGATGGGGAGGATTAACTTTTTCTTGAAAGTGAGCTCATGATCTCCTCCTATGACTTCTGAGCAAAGTAAATGTGACATTTTGGGCTCCTTCTGCTTTGCAGCATCCCAGCCCTTCTGAGCAAGACTAGTGGGACTTCTATTTGCTTTTACCTAATGCAAAGTAGCTCTCTGCATCAGCTTCAGAACAGGAGTTTCCTACAGATTTTAGCACATGCACAAAAGAATCCTACAAAAAAAAAAAAAAATCTGTCTCCTACTTTGTTGCTTATGGTTCATAAATTCCTCAGAAAAAAAACCTCATCTGAGAAAGCCATGTGAACAGTCAGTTAAAAGGTGGTAAACTAACTTGGAGGCAGATTCCCGCCTGCTGAAGAGAGTTTATGCGGATTTTCATTCCAAATGTTCAGGGAGGTCCTACCCCATTTGAAGGAAACAGAACTCTTCCCTTTGAAACAGAGCGGAAACAAAAGTGAAAGGAAACCCCAGGGCACTAGGGAGCACTCTGGTTGTTGTTCACATTTAGGAGTGAGTTATCTTTATTATGTGTTTTTCCATCCTCTTCACAGATTTGCCCCAACCTATGACTTATAAAAGAACCATTTTTGTGGGTTTCAGAAATATACCTATTTATTTCAGAAATATACCTATTTCTGAAAGATTATTTTCAAGAACCGTGTACTCAGTTGTAGGTACCTACCACGCATGGTCCATGTCCTCTGACCCATCACTGGAAATCTTCCATGGATAGGTCTTAGATCTCTGATTTAATACTTATTTAGTTAGTGCCATTGTTGTAGGCAAAATTGCAGTTTACTTTGAAAAGAACAATGGGCAAAACAAGAAAAAAGCCCCACTCAAATCTGCCTCATCCAAAAATGATCACATCTCTTTCTGAAGTTTTCTGATCTTGAACATTTTATCATTGTACTAAGAGATTTTACGGGTTTCCACACCAACATAGGGTCGTACAAGAGTGAGACTCCAACCATTTTCACCACCAAATACACTTGAAAATCTTTGCTGCTATGAAGGCTTACTTTTCTGCTGTCGATTTTTGTCTCTAACAGTTGTAAACTTATACTGGAAATAACTTGTTTCAAAGGTTCTGAGAGTGTAATATTACTGTTTTGATTACATTTCCCTGCAGTAGAACTGTGGGGTCATGACACCAGTGGGAAGGAATGTTATTAATGCCCGTTTAAACAAAACAAAAATCTGTTCATTTGTGCAGCGCTAGACTGAAGCAGCTCTCCAGCAAAATCTCTGATTCTTTCTGGCTCCTTCATCCTATTAAGGCTTACTCAGTGAATCACTTAATTACAGATAAACATTAATCTGTCTTCTGGACTCAGGACCTGTGATACTTGGTTTGTCAAGGAAACACAAGTGGGCCTGTCATACTTCTCCCCCAGAAGTGTGGATAGTCGGAATCTGTAATGGCTTTGAAAATGTGTAAAAAGGAAGGGAAGGGAAAAGTGTCTTGAAGAAGTTCTCTTTCTCCACTGACTGCAGCAGTGGGAGTGATGATGTTTTCAGAGGACAGAGGTTTACAGATGTTTATATATACTTCCCCGAGCGATGCAGATGGTTGTCATTATCACCGCTGTGCTCCTTTTCCAAGTCTGAGGAAGCAGAGTTGACTTTCTGGTATGTAGCAGTTCTTGACATTGGTTTCTCTGCCGGGCAGCAAAGGAAGTTGTGTTTTCCGTCACAGGTGTCAAAGCACTTAATTGTAGTGCTGTAGTTGCAGAGGGGGGATTTAGCCATTCTGCAGAGGAGAGGAACCCCTTGGCTGTGCTTTCCAGCTGTAGCTTTCCACCTCCTGGGAGCAGGGCTCAGACTGAGCCTTTTGGTCACCAAAGATGCTGTGAGCACTTAAGTCTTCCTTCACAAGGTACCCGATTCCCAACAGGAGACGTCGAATGCTGCTGTCTGTTTGGGCTTTTCTACTCCAGCCATTAGTTCCTACCATGAAGCCGCTGCGTATTTGGCTGTAAGAGCACAGTGAGAGAGTGCTGTCTGTTGTCCTCCCCGAAGGGAAGGGTCAGTCTGTGCCCACCTCCACACCTTCCTGGGGCACTGCCATGCTCTGCTCCAGGGGGCATGGGTCACGAACAGCCTCATCCTGTCAAGTCTCCCAATTAGCAGGCACAGAGATCGTGGTTTGTGGCAGCCAGCGCAGAGTTAACCTGGCACAGGGGTCCTCCTTTTTTGCACATGTGCCGGACAGATCACATCTTGGCTCTTGCGGTTTGTTCATTCCTTCGCGGTCCATGCGCCAGATTCAGACCTCAGGTTTTACTGTCAGCTGCAAACCCTTGCAGATTCATGAGTGAATTGTGATTTATACCGTCATGGGATCAGAATGAGGATCTATTTATCAGGGCAATGCCCTTTTTTGCCTGTGGTGTTACACAAACAACAGCAATGGTCTAGCTGGCCCAAAATGTACATATGAATTAATTTATTCAGACCTGACGTGTCTCTTTCAATGCCCCAAGCAGTGGGCTTGATAAATAGAGCAGGGCATATATGTGCACACGCATGCCACACTCATTTCCAATAATGCTGTTGCATTACTGGTCTAAATCTAATTTGGATCTCTAGTTTTTAGTTGACAAATTACTTAACCTTTTGCCTCTGAATGTACTGTATATATTTGAAGATTTTTCATTACGTCAATTATATAGGGGTATTTCCAACAATATAGTGCCCTTTATGAGCACTCTACATCTTTAAGAGAATTAATACTCCTTTAGCTTCCTACAAAAAGTTTGTGCTTAGAAAGCCAGTTCTTGAGTAGAACTGGAGCAGTGGCAGCACTGTTCTCCAGGTCGGTGCACCTTCACAGGATCACTAACCATGGATTTGAGGTTTGTCAGCAGCACCTCTGGAAACTCAGCTCTTCTGCTTTGTGCTGTCCTGGGCAGCAGGACAGGTTGGTTAACCTGGTTTATTAGGTTGCTGTGGCTGAAAAAGGGAAGAGCACCTCGCTGATGCTGAACTTCGCGGCAGCATCTCTGGGAACTCAGCTCTTCTGCTTTGCGCTGTCCTGGGCAATCAACCTGGTTTATTAGGTTGCTGCGGCTGAAAAAGGGAAAAGCACCTCGCTGATGCTGAACTTCGCTGTGAGTTTTGGTAGAACTCCAGCCATGGGCTGCCGTGCTGCCCATGTACCTGCCCTTCTGGCGTTCACTGGCCCAGCCAACTGCCAGCGGTTGTCTCCAGGCACATCCCGGCTAAGCACACCATCGACATTACTCAGCGAATCAGTGCAGTTAGCTTCACTGGAGTGCCTTGGTCCAAGAGTCCTTGTCGTGTTTTTGGATGTAAATGTTTTATATATCAATGTTTTAATCATTATGTGTAGCACTGCAACTCAGAATTTCAGTTCCATGTCAAGTCTCACATTTTAAAATTTCCATTTGTCTTAGAATGAAAGATTTGGGTTAAACAAAAGCTTCATAAAACTTCATTTTTGAATAGTTGAAATGACTTTATCATTAGATGAACGTGTATATCCATTGTAAGGGCTGTATGGCTATACTTCCCTCTATGTCCCTGGAGATCACTAAGGTGATCTCATTTCAGCTGCAACTCATTTCAGCTGCAGATCCGGACCTGGCCATGCGGCTGTTACCTTATCACATGACCAGACGTGTGTGAAGCACTGGATGATGCCAAGACCCCCTTCCTAAGGGAGCAAAGGGGATGTTTACAGCCGCTTTTAAGTCTTTCTCTATAGTATATCAACAAAGTGATAATGTTGAAGCAGGTTCATTGCAGCCCCAGCTCCGGGGGAAGCTGGGAGGAAATGCATAACTCACCTCTGCAACATTTCAGAAAGGAAGAATTGTCCCTGGCAGATCGCAAAGCTTTGGTAAGCAATCAACTTAAGCCTTGAAGCATGAAATTTGATTGTCTTTACCATAGGTGAGTGCTTTCAACCTCCCCTGAAAATGGCAGACAAATTTCTCTTTAGGGTGCCAGATATGCATGCGAAGAAATTACTTTTTCGGAGGCTTCTTCATGGTAAAACATCTGTCACGTACTGTTTGTCTTCATCTGGGCTAGTTTCCTCCTGGGACAGATTCAAATCTATAACAAGGCTATAGGTAGAGACCTGATGGAGATTTCTGCTCTGTCACAGAGGGAACCCACCACGTGCGCTCCTCTCTGCTGCTGGCACTGTGACCAGGGCTCCCGCTCAGGTGCATTCTCCCAGCTGGCAACCACACGCTGAGGGTGCAGGGGAAATGGGGAGAAGCAGCTGGGCATGATTTTTACTTCTGTGAAACCTCTTCCTCATTCCTGTAAATAGTAAAAAAAGGCATAATGGATTGGACTGTATGTTTGTATTAATTGGATGGACTGTTTTCTCTCTTGTGATTGAAAAAACCTGGAGTGAAGTGAAATTCTCAGCTCTATCCAGCAGAATCTGTTTTCCTGCAATCTTGTTTTGGCTTGGTCTACAGCATATTTAATCCATATTGAGTACACGCGGATTTGTTTTTGTATTTATACCAGCACAGCCATTGTGAGGATATGCTAATGAAAGTGGGAAATAGGTTGGTTTGGTTTTGCATCTACAGCAAGATCATCACGTCATATAAGGTGTGATACCCATTGCTATGTGTACACTTTCTGGGTTTATTCACTCTGTGTCCTACTGCTGCAGAGGTTTGGGGACTGCTTGGTGGGTGCTTTGTTCTGGGGAGGGATTTTTGCAAGACTTCATGCCAGTAGCTAGAAAGACTCATCGGCTCAGGCTGTCATGCTGTGTGATTAGTACAAAAAATAGGCAATAACAAGAAGAGAATGTGGCCATGAATATTGCAGCTATTTAGCCCTGAGTGAGGAACTTTCTGGGAACGGAGTGTAGTGACTCTCACTCAGAAAACACAAATCCTTCAGTGTGGTGGTACCTGCACCATCGCAGATGTGGTCCTTCTCAGCTGTGAATTCAGGGGAACTGAGAGAGCTCAGGGACTACGCAAGTTAGTCAGGGCTAGACAAGGCTGTCCCGAGCTTTAGAGGGAAACTCCAGAGGCTGTTGATCAGGAAATACATCGCAGTGAAGTTAGTGCAAGACTGGCATAACTTGAATTACTTGTGCAGATGGCTGGGCTATCAGTTAGTTGAAGCAAAACTGAAAGGAACCACTAGCACCGGTAAACATGCCGATAATATCACGGTGGTGATAAAAAATACACATGCTTTTATGTTGTAGAAAGTATTGCATAAATGCCATGTAAACATTATAATGGAGTTACAGAACCACCTTTTTTTGTAGCTGGTGCCCAGTTTGTATTTTCAATGACAGTGAACAGCAAAGGCATTTTCATTCTGTCTTGAAAAATTGGTCATTATTGGTCATTATATAGCAGGGAGCAGAAGTTCCCCACACCTACTGGCAAACAAAGTATTGAAACAGCTCTGTGCCCAGATCGCCGTAGCCTGAATTGGTCTGGCGTGGTTTACAGATGGCAAATTTTGCCAGGTGCAAGATGTTTTCTTGGGTTTGTGTGGCACTGAAACTCAGTAAACAGAAAGGGCTTGAGGAAGACTAGAAATTGAAGCTGTCTCCTGGGTCAATATGCATTTTAGTTTCATCACTCCTACTCCAAAGTTGTGTAATATTTAACTGGGGGAAAAAAAAACATTTATAACTATAACAGTATTTAACTAAAAGTAAACTGCAGTGTACTCACTGAGCTGCAGTGTATTTACTCTTGGGGCTAAGTTTTTCGCTTTTACTCACTCCAATTTTTCAACTTAAACTCAAGCTGACATCAATTTGCAAAACAAGAACTTGAGTGTCTGGGAATAAAAAAAAACATATAACAAACACTTCCCCAGACTCTTCAAAGAAGGATTTCCTTATTTACTTGGGAAGGAAGCTGGAAAAGATTCCTGACAATAAATAGCTAATGTAAAAAAATCTTAAAGGAGAGAATATAGCATTTTTTAAATGTGGTTTAGAGCTGCAACAATGGCAGTGATTGCTATATGCAACCCAGCACCTTGTTCAGCACAACCCACACCCCCTCTTTTTTCCCATTAATTTTTAGCTAGCACTGAGATATGAGTTAATACATGAGTAGTCCACCAAGGAAACCCTGCAGACTTTTTCATGTCTCAGGCAGCAAAACACTCCCAACTTGTGTATTCAACTTTGTTCAGTCATTACTCTTATTTGGCTGAGCACCACAACAATATCAGCAGATTAACTACTACTCTGCTCACACAGAGTTGTTAAGTAATTTATTAACTAGAGAGTTTATTCAGGTAATGCAAATAGAGTCCGTCTGAAAACAAAATGTAAGATGTCAACACTTACAAGGAAAAAGCTTTCGCAGAGGTGCTCTGAGTCCCATCCTTCTTTATCCCAGGTGTCTCCTTAGATGAGAGTGCACAGGATTCAGGAATCCCTATAATTTAAGATGGTGCTTCCAAGTGGAATTTTAGGTTTGTTGGGTCTTTCTATAGCTATAAACACAAGCTGCTCTGATGCTGCCCTCACCAAAGTGTAAACATGATTTCTGTATTGGGGAAAAGGAGAGATGACCAGGTCATTCAACGTGAGGGAGAGGCTGAGAGGCACCACGTAGTGTGTGTGCAAAGGTGGGTAGAGTCTGGATGATTTGCAAATCCCCATTGCCTCCATGGCTGCAGAGGAGCCAGGCAAGCCTTGTAGACCCTCTCGGACCCCTGTCCACTGGCTTGTTTTACCAAGGTTTCCACTGCAGCCGGGACAGCGGCAGTGCCTTACTGCTCCTTCCCATGCTGTGCTGGAGATGACCAGGACAATGGTCAGTGAGGCCACCATGCTAAGACAGATCACAGAAGAAGGTAAAAAACACTTTTTAAAAGGTTTTTGTTGATTCTGGGTCTTTTGGAAGCTGTTTCATGACAAGGACACCAAACCCTTGCAGGGATACTGCTAAAAGCACAGCAAACTGCATAAAGGCAGCAAAGGATGGGAGGAAACACTTAAAACAGTTTTTCTGCCAGATAAAATGTCCATATGATGACATCATCTTGATACAGTTGACCCTTTTAAGGCCCAGCTCCTAGAGTTTATAAAAGTTCTTAGATGTCATAAGGAAAAGAAAAGTGTACTTTTTATGATTTTACGGTAAAGGAGGAAAGATTGGCAACAGAGCAGAGGCATGTCCTGGGGGTTCAAACATAAACCCAGATATTAAAGGAATCCAGACTTGCCTGTAAAATGTTTCACCATAGCAAAACCATTTCAAAACCTCTTACTGATAAGTGTTGAAAAGTTGCATTGGCAGAATCAGCGCATGGGACTGCCATGGAGAAGGCTGTGGAGGATGTTTGTGTCCATATTAAAGATACAGGGACATACGTAGATAGATATGGGGAAGCATAGCTTGACATCTACGTTGCATGTCAGTACTATCCGACTGGGTAAAACATTGCTCTTCTTTAGTCTCCTCTTTTGGATAATTTGGGATGGTGGATAGTGTTTAAGCTGCTTAAAGATTTGTGGGGTTTGGGATAAGGAAAAATTGGAAATGTTGCAACAGAATGTTTACGTGGAAAAATTAAATGCAAAAATAATTTCTTTATAACTAGGAAGAATTATTACCGAAAGGCACTTCAAAAATCATTGATGACTGCAATCAGCCAGTAAAATAGTTCTTCAGCACAGTCAGATTGTAAAACTACACCCATGACTGACTTAATTAAAAAAACTACCTAGGGGCTTGCTTGCCTTGGCTTAAAATATTATGTTCCTTTCTATAACTTTTGGAGGCAGCTGAACTTGATTTCCTTGGCTTCTATAAGGCTACAGTCCAGTAATATATTTGGGACAATTAGGTCCTTAATTACCTAGAGAAGAAATATCACTACTTAGCAGCATACCTTTCAGCAGAGAGCCATTCCCAGCCCAGAAAGTATTCTGGTGACCTTAATGTTGCAGATACAGTTTTGTGAAAGAAAAACACAAGGAGAAGATGATATGGCATCACAGAAATAACTGCTCCCTCTCAACCAGCTGCTGTTGGTGTCAGCAATAGGGGTGGGATGTGATTGTCAGATAGGACACGATACCCACATATACATACAAAGCACAAATGGTGAATGGTGCGTATGAGACATGCAGTGCGGTGTTAGATCTGTTCACGCCTTCTCGAAGAAAAAAGCCCCACTTCATGCTCTCTCCCTTCTTGCTCCCGGGCCCATGATCTCGCTGGTTACCTTGGATCAGTAAGGTAATTGGGCTTGTTCAGCCTGGAGAAGAGGAGGCTCTGAGGAGACCTCATTGCGGCTTTCCAGTATCTGAAGGGGGCCTACAAGGGTACTGGGAGAGGACTTTTTACAAGGGCCTGTAGTGATAGGACAAGGGGTAATGGGTACAAATTGAAATCAGGGAGGTTTAGATTAGATATCAGGAAGAAATTCTTCACAGAGAGGGTGGTGAGGCACTGGAACAGGTTGCCCAGAGAAGCTGTGGATGCCCCATCCCTGGATGTCTTCAAGGCCAGGCTGGATGTGGCTTTGAGCAACCTGGTCTAGTTGAAGGTGTCCCTGCCCATGGCAGGGGGGTTGGAACTAGATGGTCTTTAAGGTCCCTTCCAACCCTAACCATTCTATGATTCTATGATTCTATCAACATCTTTGTCAGCGCCGTGGACGGTGGGATTGAGTGCACCCTCAGCAAGTTTGCCGACGACACCAAGCTGTGTGGCGCGGTCGACACGCGGGAGGGAAGGGATGCCATCCAGAGGGACCTGGACAGGCTGGAGAGGTGGGCCACTACCAACCTCATGGAGTTCAACAAGGCCAAGTGCAAGGTCCTGCACCTGGGTTGGGGCAATCCCAAGCACAAGGACAGGCTCGGTGGAGAGTGGATAGAAAGCAGCCCTGAGGAGAAGGACTTGGGGGTACTGGCAGATGAAAAGCTGGACAGGAGCCGGCCGTGTGCGCTGGCAGCCCAGAAAGCCAACCGTATCCTGGGCTGTATCCAGAGCAGCATGGCTAGCAGATCGTGGGAGGGGATTCTCCCCATCTGCTCCACTCTGGTGAGACCCCACCTGCAGTTCTGCATCCAGCTCCGGGGCACACAACATCAGAAGGATATAGACCAGTTGGAGCGAGTCCAGAGGAGGCCACGAAGATGCTCCGCGGGCTGGAGCACCTCTGCTATGGGGACAGGCTGAGAGGGTTGGGCTTGTTCAACCTGGAGAAGAGAAGGCTCTGGGGAGACCTTATAGCACCTTCCAGTACCTGAAGGGGCTACAAGGAAGCTGGGGGGGACTTTTTACAAGGGCCTGTAGTGATAGGACAAGGGTTAATTGCTTTAAACTGCAAGAGGATAGATTTAGATTAGATACAAGAAAAATTCTTCCCGGAGAGGGTGGGGAGGCACTGGGACAGGTTGCCCAGAGAAACTGTGGATGCCTCATCCCTGGAAGTGTTCAAGGCCAGACTGGATGAGGCTTGGAGCAACCTGACCTAGTGGAAGGTGTCCCTGCCCATGGCAGGGGGACTGGAACTAGGTGGGCGTTAAGGTTCCTTCCAGCCCAAACCAGACTACGATCAGCTCTGATGCTCATCAGAGCCAGTACGGCTTATTAACCCAGCAAAAGGCCAGATAGTTTTCTCCTAGGCTAGCAACAAGGCCTGGCTCAGTGAAGGGCCCAGCAAGCCTGGGGCAGTGCAAGGAGAGGTGGGAGCCAGTGCCGGGGCAAGGAGGACCCTTTCCTGGCTGTCAGATGGGCTCAGCTGCCCATCCAACATGAGTCTTAGCTACTCCAGACTCTTTTTGTCAGTACAGTAGTTGAATCTGGCTCATCCCCAGGCTCTTATTTCTTTTAAGATTATACTTTTGAGGAAAATGGCTTTCTATTCATCCCTGTTACAAGTTTTTACAGAGCGTTTTCAAGCTGTTGAAACTCACCTGTTGAACAGATTAGTGGGAAAGATCTGCCTAATGCTTATCTATTATGAAATAATAATTTTGGAAAAGAACTACTGTTTATGAGAAACACAATACTCATTTCCTCCAGGGTATTTTTTGTTTTGTTTTGCTTTCATTTTCTTTGTTATTAGCAGTTTCATGTTTAGCAGTGCCTCTCCAAAAAGGAAGGTGTAAATGCAAACTTCAGTTGAACCCCCTTTCTGTTTCTGCAAGCAGTTAATTTGAGGTGCCCCCCAGGCACTAGGACAGCTTGTCCATGCCGTAGTGCCCTTCAGGGAAGTCTCATCTAGGGCCAAGTGAGGGGTCGGTCTGACACAACTTGAGAGACATCACCAACAGCTTCTCAGACACAGTGATTTGACCATCCCCATGGTAGAATCAGTTTATAGTTGGGGTGATGGGTCAGTTATCCACACATTTCCTTCCACTATGGCTTCCGAACCAGCTTTAAACTACGCTCACGTTACCCCCTGCAGTGCCCAGCTGTGCAAAGGACATCTGCCTTATTTGGGGAAACACAGGCCCTTCTTGCCCGTTACTTATGTGAATTTTAAAGAGAAATCTTTTGAGATTACAGTTTAGTTGACAGGACCTTTGAACTCACTGTTATCAACTGTGAAATAGGAAAACAGGGCTTGACCTTCCAATGTTAATTTGAGCAGTGAGACTACAATATAGCTCACCATGTTTGCCAGTGCTACTGTTCTGCTGATTGCTGATGGATATACAGATTTTATTTAAATTATAGGATAACAGAGGACAATGAGTTGCTGTCACAAATCTAGACAGAATAGTCATGAGGGTCGCTTCCATCAGGATTGCCCAAGAGGAACAAGCACTCTGAAGATGTTGGGCGTGGACACCCAAAGAGTACTCAGCTCTGCACACAACTATATTTCCTTTTCTTCGATGTCTTAAGAAGACACATTTACCACCACTGCCTCCCTGTCACAAGGATGGGGTGCTGCTTCTCATTTTCTATCCCTTAAAACTGAGAAACTGTCCACAAGCAAGGGATGTTTGTTTGGAGAGCCCTTTTTTGCAGCTCACCTATGGAACCTGTTACTAACCAGCAACTTCCTTACCCTTACAAGACATTCATAGGGTGGAAGTTAGAAATATTTTAAAATATTCCATACATACCCTGGTTTTTGTGGCCATAGGCTCTTTCTTTGCTCAAATTTTTTTCACTGAAGATGCACAGCAGCTCTCTCCAGCCTGGCGTGCCTGCAAAAATCTCAGATGTCCACCTATGTCCAGATTCAGAGTGAGTCAGATTCTTTGGGAAAGAATTGCACACATTCCTGAAAGCTGATGTGTACAGGTATGGCAAATCAGATGGATCCTGGAAATGCCTGACCGCATATGTGCTTATTGTGTATGTGTGCGTATACTGTATAAGTGCTTATATTTCTGACCTGAAATTTATAAACAGAAACATGGTGTTTCTAGTAGAAAAAAAAAAAATGTGTTTGCTTTCCTGTGCTTGTCTTGGGTTGTCACTTGGCTGTGTAGGCATTTATTCCAGAGGGAGCACAATAGCTGGATGGGATAGCAGAGATTGCAGATAATATGCTTACAAATCGTTAGCAGAACTATGCAGTAAAGCCCTTTGAAGTTTCCCACAAAGAATTCAACATCCCTGGGTTAACCAAGGAATGTAAATATGCATGGAGAGCAGGGGAAGGGCAAGGGTCTGAGCCTGAGAAGGAGGGCTACAGCAGCAGGAGGTGGAAGCTGGTGGACAGGAAAGATTTGGTGAGAAAGAAGGCAAATGTGAGCACATTGTTTGTAAAAACTCCCTTTTCAAGTCCTGCTTCCTGCCTGCAGGTAAGGCACCCTGTTGTTTGGAAAGAACTGACTCAAGTCGCAGCATTTACAGGGCCAAGGCTCCTGAGGTGGGTTTTGAGGCTTTATCTGATTAAGCACACAGATGGTGAGCCCAGACTCAAGTCCAGGTGTAGGTTAGCAATGCTCTGTCTCTGCTAAACATGTCCCTGACGCTGGACTGTGATTCCTATTATCACAAAGAGCATCGCAGAAAGAACCAGAGCAACACCAGAGTTACAGGAATCAGGTCGATTCTGTTGCCTTTGTGAATTCTAACCTTGAATCTTCTATAAGGAAAAGGAGCTGGGAGAATTTGGTGCAGCCACTCAAGTTGCTTTGGATTTTAAGTTTTGTTGTGTTAAAAGTGAATCAGTTTTCTACAACACTGAATCTTTTTGAAGGTTAGAGGCAGTGAATTCAGAGATGGAACACTGCCTTACTCAGAAAAGAACCTGTTGCACATCAGAATAGGTTCAACGACCTCTTTCCTTCTTTTGAAAGTCTGCTTCCGTCAGGGAGGTGATACCGGCAGCCAGCTGACTGCCAGGGGCTCTGGATTATGGTTCTTAAAATGCAATACAGCAAGTGTCCCAAATTTTATAAATGTTCCTGAGGCAAGATTTGTAGGAAAAAACAATAACTTCTGCTTCATTTGCACTTTGCAAATCAAAACAAAGGCCTGAAGGGTAAATTGCATTGCTCATTCCTTATCCTGGTTTGCTGTCTGACCTAGGCTGTGTCTGATCCTCGCAGCCATCTAACAGTTTTAAATGCGGAGACTTGTACGTGAACAAAGCGGTTCAATGATGCTCTACGTGAAGGCATGATTTGTAAGCATACAAGGAGTGGGAGTGTGTCTTCGGTCTGACATTTAAGCTGCTGGTGCTCGCCTGCATCCTGCTAGAAAGAAGTTTGTGAGTTAATCGGTTCTGTCCGTTCCCCTCCTTAGAGCCAGTCCAGGTGTAACATGTTATGTCAGGCAAGCCTCCAGGGTCCAACAGCTTTTGTCACTGCTCATGATGGAGTGCATGGAGAGAGGAAAAAAAATTCCCTCTGACCTTATGATTTCATGGCCAGATCTGGCTGAGAGCTGAATGGCTGCATCCTCCCCAGAGCAACAGGCTGCCAGGCCCCAGAGGTCTGAAGAGAAAACATCTGGTGTTCCCTTCCATTGCTTTTGGGTTTTTGAGCTCTGAACTTCTTAATACAATTTTTACGGTGGGAAACCTACTTTTTTTTTCTTTAACAAGCATACATTTATTAATCAGTGCTTGATCATTCACGGATTTCCATAAGGTGGTGTTGCTATAGACTGGATCAGACAGATGGAGGTGTGTGTTGTCCAGGGACAGACCTGCCAGCCCGGAGCTCCTGTGAGCTACACTGGGCTCTTTGTCAGACTTCTTCTCCGAAGTCAGCCAAACCATTCAGCTTTTCTACCGCAGTATGTCCCTGTCTTCAAGGGGACCAGCAGGTAGAAGCAATCTCAGCACCCATCTCCCCCACAGGTGGATTAGGAAGAATTTGTGTCTGAAGAGCACTATTGATGCCATGGCGAACTTCTGCTTTTTTCCACAGGGAAGGCATGTCAAGAGAAAAAGACTACTTAAAACCAGTGCTAATCAGATAATCCTTGCACATGGTACCGTTCCAGACTTAAAATCTCCAGATCTGCATAGATGTAGAGATGTATGAATGAATGCACACTGCTATCTAAATATACATATATTTGAATACCTTCACACAGTCTGTGTAATTCCTACCAATGTAGTACAATAATCCTGGGTTCTTATGTATTTAGCAAAATTTTGTTTACTGTGCTTTTAATACTCCAAATAACATCCGTTCCCAGATGGAGCAATGCTGTAGTTGAGCCGTTTATCTGTTTTGCATATAAGATAACCCAGTATTAATGTTTTCTAACACAGACAACATATTTTTCAAGCCAATGCAGTTCACTCTTTGGTTAAGCACACAGCTCTCCAAAATCCCTGTCAGGTTACTTGGCTGTTTTCTGACAGCCTGGAGCAGAGGCTTGGTGTATGTTTAATGTGTATTTACACTGTCCTGTGGACTTTAAAGTTCTTGTAAAATCCATTGTGTTCACCTTTCTGTTTTTCTCAGATTCATGTAGGTAAAAGGCATAATGTCCAACCTGGCTTCCAAAGCGTCTCACCTAATTTTTGCTCCTTAGTGGAGTCTCAGCAGTTAGAGTGGAGTGCCAAAGTGGTGTAAAGTAAGAGAAAGTGAGCAGGGTGTAAGCGTTGGGTGATCTGGGACAAGTCATGTCTTAGCAGAAATGTCAGGTGCAGGAAGCGTTAGCTCAAGTAAATATAAAGGCCTTAGGTTGTGTTCAGCTTACGACACGATGAATTCATCTAACAGTGCTGCTAAATGTGTATAGCTGCAGAAGGATCCGTGCTTTATCCTGATACGGACATCGTCAGCAAAAAGGTCAGCCGATGGTTAGCATCATGCTTCACTCGTTCATCAGCACAAAGCTGAATGCTTCCAGAGACTGAACTTTTGTGCCCCAAGGAGCATTTTTAAGGTGTGTGTTACCTATTTGTGAAACCCAGTTTTCAAAAGGCAAAATATATATTTCTGAAGTGTTTCTTGCTAGTCATGATAATTTAACATTCCGGCAACTCGGTTCGGAGTTGCAAGTACACCGAGCAGAGGGAACACAGCTTGATGCTTGGGCTGTGCCCTTGGCAGCCGAAATAATCTAGTCATGACTTGCAAGCTAAGTGTTATGAAATCACTGATACTGGATAAACATGGAACATCTGGCTTTCATCCTTTGTAACACCACCTTTTTGACTGTAAAGAAATGCTCGCAGTAACATTGATCTGAACTGAAGATTGTAAAGGTGGAAGTACAAGAGTGTAAAGATGCTTACAGACCTCTGCACTTGAGGCATCAGCAGGTCATCATGCCAAGACCCAGCTGTGCAGGCGATCCCTGCAGAAATCACAGAGCTGACGCAGAGGCATAATTTGTGCTTGAAGACTCACCCAGCTAATGGGATTATCATCAAGCCAAGGAGAAATGTCATGCTTTTCGGAAGGTGGCCTTCAGTAATAACACTGAGGGACCTATTGGAACAAGCACTGCAACGTTAGGGTGCAGCCTTACACTAAAGAAAAGCCAAATAGATGGCTTAGGATGCTGAAAGGGGACCATCCTGTCACTCAGCTGCTTGGTCCCCTGGTTTCCCTTGAACTAGCACTCACGTGTCCTTGCCCTGGGCCAGGCTACAGAGCAAAACAGGAAGAAAAAACAACTCCACGTAGACAGAGAATAGATTTTTCTGGCAGTTCTCTCCCTCACTGGAGTTTCCCCAAATGTTTTGTTTTTACAGCTGATGATTTTTGGGTTTGAAATGTGTGTGAGTGTCTTTGGGACTGCGCATTGGATGTGGTCCTGCCCTCATTCCAGTTCATAGCAAGAGCCAAATGAAGTGCAGCAGGAACAGGCTTGTTTTATGGCTTACAGCCTGGAAATACTGTACTCAACGCAGTGTGGCTTTCCAGAACTGGATGTGATTGACAGCATCACTGTAGTGTTTTGTTAGGTTAGATGGCCAAATAACCTGTGGCAAAGCCAAATACAGACATATTTTCTTGACAGTTAGTAAAAATGCTTAAAAAATACTGGTGAAGGGCTGCCAAATTTTGGGAGCTCGGAATATAATGCACATGTAGTAGAGTCAACTGACTAGTGGCATAACGGGGTAAAACTCTCTCAGAGTTAATAGAAATATTTCAGATAACACCAGCAGGGAATTTGCCCAGCTGTGTTTCAGCTGCTGCCATGCAAAGCCCTGGAGAATTGGGCTTTCTCCGAAGAAACTGTGTAAGTTCTGCAGTGTCGATAAGGAGGAATACCTATTTATTCAGTCTTCAAACAGAAAGCGCGTAGGACTCAGATGGCTGAGTGAATTACTACGCTTAACGAATGTTAGCAGTTTTGAAGTTATTTACTCTGGTTGGACTTGTAGATCAAACAGGAGAAAACCCACCTTGGCTTAAAACTCAAGGAAAAGTACTTATCTTTTTACTTATTTCACCTTGCAACTCTGATGGACTTAAAAACAAAGCTCTGGTAATGTACTTGTGTGTTTGTCTAAGCCCATAAAGATAATCTTAGCCCTAGAGGGCTTACAGTCAAAATCGTTACCTTGCAGCTCCTTGTGTACATACGAACTGCTGTGTTAGTGCCAATTGAAATGGGGTGATAATTCACCTCTGCGTGCACTTGCAGGGCTGATGTCTTAAAAAATATTAACAGCTGGGCATGGATAATAAGATCTGCTGCTGCTTTTGGGTTTATAGGAAGGTTTTTCTGTTTCAAAAGCCTTTTTCTAATTTCACCTGTAATCACAGAAGAATCTTTCAGTAACGCACCTTCAGACAAACACAGGGAATGGGGGGGTGCGCCCAGCAAGATGACTCTCTCTGACCCTACTCCCCCCTGATCAGTCTGCTTACCAGCTTTCCCACACTTATGTGAAATGTTAATGTGGAAGGCTGCGGCTGCAGCCCCTCCTGACATTTTCAATGCGTTTCCAAGGCCTGTTTTTCCATCCTGTGTTGTAAAATTAATTTTGGCAAAATCTTGAGTGAATTAAACTGCAACACGGTGATCTCTGTGCTCAACTCATATTTGCTGTCTGCCTGATTTACGTTGAAAAGCAGCACTTGGGCACGCCAATTATCCTGGCTTTTATTCGCCTTGTGCTTTGAGCCTTTGGCTACTAGAATTAAACCGGAAAATGCAATTAAAAGCATTAGCTGTAGCAAACATACCACAAAATATAATTATATGCTTGACAATGTTCTCCTTCATATTGTTAATCCCTGCAGATCTACCTGCGCTATTAGATTTCATATATGGATTTTATTTTTCTCAAAAGACTACATTAATTGGAATGAGCAAGTTGCATGCCTAATTGCATAAGGAAAGAAAAGGCGTATGTCACCATACTGGAAAACCTCACCTGGCTTTTCTTGGTGAATATGGTCTGAACTTGAATTGAGCAAACATTATTCAAGCTGTGGATACCTAGACAATGTTTTTAGGTGATGTTTTTAGATAAACAAGTGTTTGGCTTGGTGCACCTTGGAAATTATTGCATATAAACAAAGTTGTCTTCAATCGTGATGAAAAGTACAGCAGGGAAGCTCAGGGGACAGTGGTCCTTCCTACCAACACACCTCACGGGCTTGTGAGCCACACTGGTGATAGCCTCTGAGGAGCAAAAGTAGCTAAGGGGAGTGCAAACGTCCCTCACTCTTCATCCCCAAAGTAAAAAAATTATTACTAAAGAAAAGCGAAGTTCTTAAGCAGAATATAGTTACGGTAAGTTGGAAAGCCAGGAAATGCATTGCTGTTGAACAGAGCACTCAATTCCTGTGGTTATTTCCCTGTGGAAATATTTGGGGAGGAAAAAAAGATAAAAAAGCCTGAGATGTTATTAACAGTGCAAACTCAGGTTCCTTCCCTTATCAGTGAGTCTGAGAATCCAAGAATGCCTAATGCTAGCACCTTTAAATCGCCGAGCTTAGTCTTTCTTATGGTGAGAATATACATTAGAGTCATATGTATTGCTCACAAAATACTTTAAAAATGCATCTCAACCTCTGGTTGAGTCACACCATTGCAAGAGAAGCTTGCAGCCTCTTTATTGGGAAGACCTCTCAGAAATCCCTGTCACCCTTGGCTTAACCCTTCTCTCTACCTGTGCTTGTCACCAAGAAGTGTTTCCACAGAAAACAAGTATCTAAAGCAGGAAGGGGTACATGCAGGAGAAACTGAAGGGTAAGAAAGATAGATGAATCCAGAGAAGTCAAGCGCTGCGGTGACATATCTGCATCTCCAGGTAGGTGATAAAAGATAGATAGGCTGGCACCTCTGCAGACTTAAAACAGATCAGGCTGGAAAAAGGTGAGTTTTTAATTACCCTGGACATGCATTTCCAGCCCTGGATGCTGCGCCGCATGCAAACCTGTTAAACACCCGACATGTTAAATTCCAACCATGATTAAAAAGCTGAAATTACAGGCAGAGAGTGGAAGGACAATGTTTTTAAGAACGGCAGTGTCAGGAGCAGTGACACCTTTCACTCTGGGTTGTTTGATTGCAACATTTCACCCCTTCTTGCTAGTCCTGATAAGGGTTGTAAAAGAGTGTATAAAACTTTAGCCAGCTGGACTCATTTCACTTACTGATTATTGCTCAAGATGGGGCAGAGAGAAAACATAATCGAAACTTTTTACATGCAGGGCAAACCAAACTTCAGATACATAGGGTACCTCAAAGCATGTAGAAGTACTCTTTTCCTTAATTGTAAGGAATTTGGGTTTGGCTGGTGAAATCTGGATACCTCTAGCAACGTTTTGCTAAAGAGCAAACTATCCTGATGGGCGCTAGTTCCTACCATTTCCCAAGATTTCCTTTTAATTGCTCTGTAAGAGCCGTGCTGACTTCTCGTTTGGGGCGGCTCCAGAAGGGCAGGGCAGCTCAGGCTGAGCCAGAGGGCAGGCAGGGCCAACCTCCTTCCTTATTAGTTATGAGCAACAGGCTCGTTTAATATTTGAAGCAGTCTTTACTGAAATCACACTGGCTTGTTTCAAGTATTTCAGGGAACAGGAAACAAGCTGAGCAGTGGGGCTGAGCAGAAAAGGCACAGCAGTCCCACATTCTTCTTTGCTGATTGCTTTATTGTCTTGTCTGAAAATTGTGACCTCACCTACCCGTGTTGCAGTTTGCCTATTCAAGAGGGTATAGTAAAGTCCCGTTTATGCCCTGTTTGTTTGTTCCCGTTGCTGCTGTTCTTGCTCTGGTGTCAGCGGCTCCCTCACTAGCACGTTAGATGAAGCAACTGTCGATACGTGGGCAAAAGTTTTATAATGTGAGTTAGTTGTATCCCTACTCAAACCTCACCGTGACAGCTCAAGAGATGCCGGGTGCGTACAGACCCTTATGGCTGGGGCAGCAGCAACCCGCTGCTGGGGTCTTGGGCTCCCTCTCCATCAGCCATGGGCCTTCAGGACAACACCGGTCTCTCTGTTGGCTGCAGCAGACTGTAGTTAAGGTCCTTAAATGCCAATATGTCAGTCATCTAATGTCTTCCTTACTAAAAAGCTGTCTCCTCAGCTGCTGTGAGCAGTGTAGTGTTTTCAGAGGGCTCTCCGTGCTCCCAAGCCTGCAGCAGCCAGGGTGTTGTAGGAACATTGTCAAGGAAAAAACCAGCAAACCCTCTCAGTTAGCGCAAGCGCCAGCCCGTGATGGTGTTTATGTACTAAAACCCTTACCTGAACAAACACTGCTGACACCCTGGTGAACTGGCGGATTGCACCGTGCCTTGCACAGCCAGGCTGTGGGAATCACGCAGTTTAAGTGAGACACATGCAGCTGAGCACCGGGCTAGTTGTGAATCCTGGCCGTGGGCTGCTCCAGCTGCATTAGGGACCAGAAGGCATGCTTCCCAGGCTGCAAACTGGATGTTTTGATTAAATTCACAAGCTCTTCCTGCAAGTCTAAATGAGCAAACGCCCTCGTTGTTTTGCCTCACCATTTGTAAGGAGCTGGTGCACACCCAGACTTTGTTCAGGAGGGAACAGAGAAGTGTCACTGGTGGTGGAATTCCCCACAGCCCTGCCCCACTGAGGGCTGGCTCTGCCCATGGGAGAGCCGCTGCTGCTGGGGCTAGTAGAGGCATGAAAGTTTAGCCCAGCTCATCTCCACGTCTTGCTGGTTTTGTTGCTTTTTAAACTTTCCTCCCTCAAATGCCCTTCTTCCCACACAGTAAAGATCCCCTGGCTCCTGAGACGTCCAGGGAAAGGATGAGGTATTAACAGAAAAGGCACCTTCTGTTTTAACTTGTTTTTATCTGGAAAATAAGTGACTGCAAAATTCAACTATGGATCCTGGCAAATATTAGCATGTCATGATTTCTGTGCTCTGTTTGATGTGGATGTTGAAAGCTGATTTTACTCCCAACTCCAGCTCTGGAAACTGAGATTGGGTCAAGGTGAGTCGCTTGGTTTGGCGACTCCTGCCACTGGAGACAAAGAGGAGTTAACCCTGCTGCCCTTAACTGATTACAGGTTAGTAAACATGTCTGTTGAGGAAGTTTTAGAAGGAAGAGCACCCAGCTGTGTTGGCTCTGCTGGGTTAATATGCAAACAGCAAATGACTTTTCACAGTTCAGGAGATACACTGTTCTGGGCAGGCACAGAAGCGGTGTCACGGTAGAAAGAAACTCTGCTCATGATAAAGTTGCATTTCAAAGTGACACTGAAAAGTAAGTTAACATCGGGATTTACGCGTTGAAGTAAAGGCCCAAAGAGATGGGATGGGTGGCTGATGTAAGTAAGCATATGCATCTGCCTCAAGGTGACAGGTTAGTGGACCTTTTTAGAGCTTGCTTAAACTCAGACACTCCCCAGGAAACTCAATCAGGTGAGAAGATGACCAGCCCAAGAAATCTAGGCAACAGCATTCATTGAAACAGAAGGTCTGGGCCCAAATTCAATGCCAATAGCACCATTTTGGTCTGAGTAAAAAGAACATTATAAACCTAGAGTCAGTATAATCTTAATGAAGTGGCTCTAGGTTTGTGTTATTGCAACAAATATATCCATATATATGTGTATAAATATATATAAGAATGTAATTTATAATAAGCGACTCTGTAGAGCATGCTTAAAAATATACATTGGCTCAAGCTAAAAGCTTCTGTTTCACCAGCTTCACCATACCTATCTCTCACGGTGAGCCATGTGATTTGTCAGGCCATTTTCACATTTGTAGCCTTGTCTTCGATTTTAATAATTACATGCTGGGTGTTGTTTGACTCCACAGAAGTCTACACCTGTGTCCAAAGAGAGCCCTTATAGATAAGACGCCCTGTCCGTTTGCTAACCGCTCTGGGGTTTGACAATATTTGACTGTGCACAACCACAATGTGCTTTCTGATTAATCACCCGGAATCTGAGTGGATCATACAGGACCTGAACTAAGAAGGTGGCTCTTTGTTGTTTTACAGTCGCTGCAATGCACTGGAGGCACAGTCTAAGCCTGGTTCAGAGCACAAAGAGCATCTTCACTCCCTTGAACATCTACAGAGACTATCAAAAGCAGGATTTGAGATGTAATAGTGTGAGATTTTGGAAGTCTGTTAGGCTCTGTTGCACTTTTGCAGAGGAAATGGTGATGCAAAATGGGAATGCAAAAGGAAACGCAGAAGTTTTTGGAGCCCTAGAGCCAGGCACAGCCGCTGACCCCTCATACCGGCTGTGGCAGGGAGGTGAGATGGCCTTTGACTCCTGCCTTCACGTGCTTTTCAGGATAGGATTTTTGGGGAGAGGAAAAAAACCCCTCACAAGTAGATAGTCATACTAAATGTATGCTGCTGCTTTGTTGAGCTGTTCCTGCTTCGCGGTGTTTCGTAACCCACGGCATGTTTGCATCGCAGGGATGAAGGCGCTGGAGCAGATGATGCGATGGCAGCTAACGCAGCGTGGAGTGTGTGCATGTGGCCGGATGGTGAAAAACATCAAAGGTAACTCATTTGATCACTAAAATAACACAAACCCAGTCAACTACTGACCGTGCCAAGTAACACTGTCTCCGAGGTGCCCCAGAGCAGAATGTGGGCTGCGCTGCCAGTGGGGCTCTCGGAAAGGCCCTCTCCTCCTCCCAGCATCAGCAGGCTGTGCAAGGCCTGTAAAAATCACCTTTTTCTTACGATCACTTGCCTTATGCACCATTAAAAGAGCAGAAATGCCATGGCACAGGGGCAGAAATAGCTCTACTTCTCAGGTATTTCCCCTGGGGATTTGAAATGCAACCATTTCCAGGGGCACTCGCCGCTCTCCACAGATTTTTGGAGATGCTGCTATGCCTCCACGCATCCCTTACCAACAAAGCCAGATGTTTACAAAGGCAATGGAGAAAACACAGCCCCCCAGGCGCAGCTAGCCGTGCCCTCCGCACAGCGAGGCAGCACTCCTCACGCTTTCGCCTCTGCAGACCAGGAACATGCAGGGGCACCTACAGCGAGACCTGAGTCACCGCACACACCCTGAGCAGTTTGCAAAATCTGAACTGAGAGCAGCTCGATCGCCTGAAAAACATTCTTATGGCATGCCAAAAAATCCTCATGGCGTGCCAAGGACCAAAAGTGATTTGTGCTGAGAAACGGTTCCCAGGACTTTTTTTTTTTTTCCAAGAAACCTGAATAATTTCCCATTAGTGTGAGCTTTATGCCTTGTCCATACATGAATTCACAAGTCAAGGACTCGGTTGCCACAAATGTTTTGGTGTGGTTTCCGCAATAACGCTTTCGGTTTTAGAGCATGTTTTTCAAAAGTGCTGGACCTTTGCAAACGAGTCTCTGCTTTGAATGCTCCCTCTGCTGGCTTTTGGGTGGATCAGTGTATTTTAATTAAAAACCTCAGACTAAAACTCGACTGTAAGGAGCTTACTAGGCTAACAGTAAAAATTCCCTTCTCTGAATCCCACTTCTCAATGGCACTGAGTGTACTGCACCTGTCCTGATATTGGCACAGTGTTTGTGGGAGAGCTCGTTTTCTACCACATCGATTATTATTGCTCTTTTAAAGTTCCTAATATCAAATATAGTCTCTTTTAAACTCTGCCTCTCATATATCCCTAGACTGTCTTATGATAGGAAGTGCTGGGGTTTGTAGAGATTCTGCTTTAGAGAAGAGCAAGTGGTAGTGATGGAAATATTTCATGTTCTTTTGCTTATATAAAGTCAGAAAGAGTTATTTAAAATATAGCTTCTGTTAAAACAGTTTTATAGGAGCCATTGCAGGGTTTCTTTTTGTTTTCTTTTGCCTGTCTTCCTGTTGAACAGTTGATAAACACTTTAAAATGGTGTAGGAAATCATTGTGAAAAATTATTAAATTTACCTTAGGGGTAAAACTTTGTCTTATATTAATGATGTGCTGCCAACTATTTAAGCAATATTTACAAAATAAATAAATGCCGTTGGTTTAGTGCAAGAAAAAAATGGAATTAAGAGCAAGAAGAAAATGTGTGTCTCTCCTGGGAGTGAACAAAATAAAACATGGTCCAGCTCCAAAGTTTTCCACTGCTGCTCTGGTCCTGCCATCGAGGGTGTGAAGTGGGAAATTGGGTGCTGCAGTGGGAACAGGGAGATAGAGCGCCAGCATCATTGAGGTATCCAGTGCAATCAGAGGTGCACTTAGCACCAGGCTCAGGCTCCAGCTGCTGCTGGAGGAAAGCTTGTCCCTGCCATGAGATTTGAATGGTCACCTCATACTCAACAGCACTGCCGTTCTGCAAACATTTTGTTGTATCTATGGCAAAATTAACGCTTGAATTAAGAT
>NW_010259039.1:24362-24736 GCF_000690775.1 Eurypyga helias
CGTCGTGTGACTGCTCGGCATCTTGTGCCAGTCCTTGGGACCAGTGCCTGTACATCCAGCACATCCAGCACCGAACCCTCCAGCGAGTGCTGTGCACCCCCCCAGAGCGATGCCTGGCACGGGATGATGCATGTGGGCACTGCCCTGGCCCTGCCAAGCCCTGCACAGCCAGACTTTACCAAATCTAAGAAAACATGACTGGAAAAAAAGATGTTCGATGGGGCCCATCCTGTTTTTAATGGACTCAGTTTAATGCAAGCAGGAGTATGAGGTCCCTTCCAACCCAAACCATTCTATGATTCTATGGTCGAATGGGCTCAAAATAGGCTTATAAGTCCTCTGAAGCTTTTTCCCCCAGCACTGTTTTCAGCAGG
>NW_010259039.1:25109-25416 GCF_000690775.1 Eurypyga helias
TGACGGACAAGAAGTAAGAGGAGGTCCCCTCCCAGCCCACAGACACACAGGTGGGGTTTCCTGCCTTGAAAACAACCCCCTTGGCTTTGGGTCAGCATTTCTTCAGGAACTCTGAGGTTTCCAGTTTTGTTTCACTGACCTCTGCTAAGTGAAAACTTAAATTGGAAATGTTGTACATGGGAAAATAAAAACAGTGGTCCTGGGGAAAAAAAAATCAGTCACAGATATATTTCACTTTATTTGTTCTTCATTCTGATAGCACACCTCGATCACATTTGCTAATCAGATCTTAAAAGATCTTTCCCCT
>NW_010259040.1:0-262 GCF_000690775.1 Eurypyga helias
AGAGTCGCGAAGCAAACGGCCCCTTCCCAGCTCTCCCCCCTCCTCCGAAACTGCTCCCCTTCCCTCTACCCCGTCCCCCCCATCTCCTCCTGTTGTGTTTTAAGGTAGGAAATATTTCCTTTTTTTTGTTTTTAATTTTTATTTTATTTCCAGGTTCTGTGGCATCCAGATCCGTTTGTGTCTCTTTGCTCGGGAGAAAAAAAAAAAATATATATATATATCGGGTGGGGGGGGAGACTAAAACGATTTCGTCCCCCCAGCG
>NW_010259040.1:289-712 GCF_000690775.1 Eurypyga helias
TCCCGCCAGCGCCAAAGCGTATTTATAAAGTGGCCGTAACAGAAGCTGGGACCTAGGCTGGTTGAACACGCAACGTCTTGCGAGAGAGTGGGGGGGGTTGTGTGTTAGGAAAGAAGCGGTTTTAGGGTCGGAAATGTTTCCTTTGAGAGGTGCGGGTTTTGCCGCGGGGGTCCCCCAAATCGCCTGGGAAAGCGGCCAGGGGGGAGTTGCAGGCGGCCCCGGTCGCAGCGAGCCCGTTTTTCATTCCTGCGAGTCTCTCCCGGACGGTTTTGCCATGTGTGTCTGTCTCTCCCCTGCTCTCAAAGAAAATGTTTTAATGGTTCGATCTTATTTTTAGTTTCTTTGAAGCTTCGGGTTTGGCTTTAAAAGGCACTGTTTAGGGTTTCGTTATTTTTAAGAAGAAGAAAAGTCGGTGAAACTCAG
>NW_010259041.1:0-513 GCF_000690775.1 Eurypyga helias
ATTATAAATATTTATAATGAATTAGTAAATTTAGCATGCCAACATGCAGCAGGGATGGGGTATGGACCAGTAGGTCTTATTTGGAAACCCACGTAATTTGAAGTTGTGTTTTAAGGCAGAAATCTGTGGGCTGGAGCCCCTCTGCCATGGGGACAGGCTGGGAGAGTTGGGTGTTCAGCCTGGAGGAGGGAAGCTCTGGGGAGACCTCAGAGCCCCTTCCAGTGCCTGGGGGGCTACAAGAAAGCTGGGGGAGGGCTTTTTCCAAGAGCAAAGAGTGACAGGACAAGGGGTGATGGGTTTAAACGGAAAGAGGGAGATGGAGATGGGACATCAGGAAGGAATTCTTCCCGCAGAGGGTGGGAGCACTGGGACAGGTTCCCAGAGAAGCTGTGGATGCCCCATCCCTGGGAGGGTCCAAGGGCAGATTGGATGAGGCTGGGAGCAACTTGATCTGGTGGAAGGTGTCCCTGCCCATGGCAGGGGGGGGGGCGGGGGGGGGTTGAGGGGGCTCGC
>NW_010259041.1:544-10506 GCF_000690775.1 Eurypyga helias
CACCCAAACCAGCCTGTGATTCTATGATTGTTCTGTTGCTTAAAAATGCTCTGGTAGAATAGGAGTAGGTAAAGAAAAATCCTTTTGGTACCAGGAGCTGGTGCGAATGGGTGATGTTCTGCCATCCATCAATAATACCATAAATTGCTGTATTTTTCCTGTTTTCTTCATGTCAATGTAAATATTAATTCCCTTTAATTAGTTAATTATGGGTTCAGGACTGAATGCTTTCCTACAGGAGATTAGCATCAATTTAGGGTGTTTTTCCTGGCATGGCGCTGCTCTATAATCCCCAAAGCAGGCCACTGCTGAGGGCACTGTGAGAGGGTGTCATTTCCCATCAGTTATACTTGCATCACCGAACCCTCGTTTACCTGCGCTCCTCTGGTGATTGATTGTGGTGGTGGCTGTAGGTGAAGGAAATGGCTGTAGCTGACACTGTCCATCATCAGATATTAAACTGCACTGCCTGGAAATGTGAGTCAGGACTTCAGTTGCTTAAGTACCAAAATTAATGATTCTTTTTCTTGGCTGACGAGAGCTCTGAGTCTAATTAATTTCCTGTCACAGTGAGCAGCACTTGCAGAAAAGGAAATAGTGGGGAAAAGCAGATGAAGCTCAGGTAGAAGACGCGTTAATTAAAAGCTCAGTTTGCTGCGCCCATATTTCTCTCTTCGGGTTTACTGTTTATCTCATTTATAGCAAGTAAAGCCCAACTCTGCCATTGTATTAACTTTGATGAGAAAACTGCAAAAGCAGATTGCTGTGAGAAAATACCTGATTTCAAGGTAATAGCGGGACAGTGCACATCTTTGACCCATTGTAAGCGCAAACTGAGCAGCTGAGAACTGTGCAGCCAGTTACCTGAACAGCCTTTGGAGTGATGACTCTTCTCCCAGTAGTGCTGCAAGGGTCGTCTGTTTTTAAGACAGCAAATGTTGTGGGCAGATATGAGAAATTAAAACATGTCTGGCTGGATTAGATGTTGAAGCTTTACTGTTCTTGCTCCAGCCGTGCCAGAGGTGCTGCAGCCCTCTTCCCTGGGTGGGAGACGTGAGGTCTACCAGGCCCCGCATCCTTCCGAAAGCAGCTGGCCATCGTCTTGCTCAGGGCGTTTGTCCTCATGGGGTGCACGATGCTGAGCTGCACCACTGCTTTTCACGGCAGCCGTGCAATTAGCACTGACTCTCTGTTTTAAGCTCTACTTCATGAAATCTGACCCCCCGGTAACTCAGAAATATTTGGGCGGTCAAGACAGCTAACGTGCAGGCTTCAGCCAGTGTGCACATTTGAAATGGGGGGAAATGGAAAAGATTAATACTTTAGGTAACTGAAAACAGATATTTGGAGAGAAAAGTAGTGGTGGTGCTTGGCTGAGACTCGAGTTAGCTACCTGCGTGTGTATTCGGTGTGAAAAACTCAACTGGGTGGTAAATTCCTCATTTTAAGATGTTTGCTATTCCCTAGCAGAGCACCTTGCCCCAAACACCCTGGAAGTCTTAAAGCACGATGCATCTTCTCAACATATTGCAGGAGAAGGTCTCTCCCTGGGAAAATTAGTGACTTTACAACAGGAGAAAATAAATTCTGCTTTCCCTAAGTAATGCAGCTTATAGTGCGAATCTAATTTTAGATTCCCTCTGTCGGCCCTAAATCTTTGCTGCGTGTCTTTCCCAACTTGATGGAAGGGCGTATTTAACTATCAAGAGCCACATTTGTATGGACGGGTCTTTCATCAACAAAGCATATGTCTTTTGGTTTTGTAATTGTTGAAATCCCATTATTTCTCATCTTTGAGTAACTGAACACATGAACTACATCTGCAGTACGCATTTGAAGCTGGGGGTCTAAAGCAGGCACAAGGAGAGTCATGCCTGTTCACAGAACCACAGAATCATGGAATTGCTTTGGTTGGAAAAGACCTTTCAGCCCACCTGGTCCAACCGTTACCCCAGCACTGCCCAGCCCCCACTAACCATGTCCCTGAGCACCTCGTCCACACGGCTCTGAAACCCCTCCTGGGATGGGGACTCCCCCCTCCCTGGGCAGCCCCTTCCCACCCTGACAGCCCTTTCCGGGAAGGGATTTCCCTGATAACCAATCTAAACCTCCCCTGGCACAACCTGGGGGTGTCTCCTCTCTTCCTATCATTTCTCACTTGAGAGTGAAAGCTTGGGGGGACTTTTTCCAAGGGCAGGGAGTGACAGGACAAGGGGGGACGGGAAAGAGGGAGATTGAGATAGGACATCAGGAAGGAATTCTTCCCGCAGAGGGTAGGAGCACTGGGACAGGTTCCCAGAGAAGCTGTGGATGCCCCATCCCTGGGAGTGCCCAAGGCCAGGCTGGATGAGGCTGGGGGCACCCTGGGCTATGGAAGGTGTCCCTGCCCACGGCAGGGGGTGGCACTGGGGGGGCTGTGAGGTCCCTGTCCACCCAAACCGTTCTTGATGATAAGGTACCTGCGTTTGCAAGGAGGGGTGTGTGTATGGATAGATATTTCCTCCAATTTTCATTTCCATCTCAAATATTAGGAAGGTTTGCCAAAACCTTGCCCTCATCAGGCCTGTGAGTTATGAATCTTCATTAACGTCTGTATGCTTTCCGCTGGGAATCTGTTGGGTTTGCTGCTCTCTGTCTGTAACTGCTCCTCACTGGCACATGCAAGGCGCTTGTTATCTCTTCCAGGGGACACCCCAGATTTGCATTTTGGTGGGCTGGAAGCAGAGATACTGTTGTGCTCGAGCTCTTGTTATCATCAGCACGGGCGACACATGCCAGATTCGTGGGGCACAGCATTCCCTGTCGGTACGGCTGGACCCCAGCCCGTATCCAATGCTGTGAAATGGCACCTTGTGGATACAGTTTTCTGTTGGCTTCCTCTTTGAACAAAATCTGATTTGATCTCTATAAGAAAAACACAATGTGAGTGAGAAGTTGTTCTTTGCCGGGTTCCTTCAGCAATCACACTTGCTCCGATTGGTTTTACATTTGTGATTCGTAGTAGGGACAAGGCTTTGGAAATCCACTCGTTGTTTTCAAGCATGAAAACTGAGACGCTTTCCAAAGACCACAGCACGGCGGTTGCAGCAGCAGGTTACTGCTGCCTCATCTAGTGACCATTTCACACTGTGTAAAGAAATAGTGAGTAAATAAGATAAAAAGGACATGATATAACTATTTAGATGGCCAAAACCCTCCCAAAAAACATTGCTGGTAAGGAATTACATAGTACCAGGGCAAGAGATATGGTACTTTGATGCTGCCAGGGCAGGAAGCAGAGGGAGGAGCAGATGGTCACCTACCAGTGCGGCAGGAGCCTGGCACAGGGTGCCAGGAGGTGAACTGGGGTCAGAGTTACTCAAATGTGTCCTTACTTACCAGGGGGAGGATACAGAGGAAGGTGGCTGAGCGTGCCCATTGCAAGCTATTGGAGTTGGGTGGAATGGGAAGATGGAGGGAAACTTCCCCCAAGGATTTAATAACAGTAGGAAGGGGGACAGCAGCACGGCAGGTGAAATGCTGTGCTGACAAATGCAGAACAATGCACGTTAGGAGGAAAATATGAACTACTGCTCTCTGGTGAGCTCTAAATTAGCTTTTAAAGTCATGAAAAAGACTTGGGCATCATTGTGGAGAGTTAATAAAAATATCTGCTGAGTAGGCAGCAGCTTGCGAAAAAGGCAAGCAACATGTTCCGGTGTTTAAAGACCTGGAACAGAAGATGCAGCTGAAATACGATGATGCCAGCATATTCATAAGTGGTACTGCCTTGGTTTGAACGCAGCCGTCCTGCTCCTGTGTTCGCAGCTCTGGGAAAAGAGAAGCCTGTTAGAGCAGCTGAAGCCACTGAGGGAGCTGCATGACCCTGCGGTGAAAAGCCTGGAGCCTCTCGGCGTGGGAGTCCCTGAGGTGCGTTCAGTCTTGGCTCCCCTGCTCTGTGTCATCTCCAGTGTGGGAGTGACATTGCCATCGTAGAGCCTATGTGAAATTCAAAGTAGTTTCTGCTAGCAGAAAATAAGGCAGCTGTCACCTTTCTAATGTTTACATGGAAAGCTTTTGTGCTTTAATCCTTACTGTGTGTTTCTAAAGTGAAAGTCATTTTAGTAATTACCTAAATAACAATTTTTCCAAGGGCAGGGAGTGACAGGCCAAGGGGTGACGGGTTTAAACATAGAGAGGGAGACTGAGATGGGCCATCAGGAAGGAATTCTTCCCGGAGAGGGTGGGAGCGCGGGACAGGTTCTCAGAGAAGCTGTGGATGCCCCATCCCTGGGAGTGTCCAAGGCCAGGCTGGATGAGGCTTGGAGCACCCTGGGCTATGGAAGGTGTCCCTGCCCATGGCAGGGGGTGGGGCTGGGGGGGCTTTAAGGTCCCTTCCAGCCTGTGATTCTATGATGTGGAAGCACGCGGCACTCGACTGAAATGGGCTGTGGCACAGTGTGAGACAGCAGAGCAGAACTGCTGAGGTGTCAGTCCCACGAGGTGGCCGTCATTAGGGCGAGAGCCAGAACTGCTGCAGGGAGATCACCCAAATGCAGACTGTGGCCCAATGAGCAGACAGCAGAAGCTTCTTGATCTGATAATTTCCCCTAAGATCATCAGCAGATCAAACGCTTTGCTGCTCCTCTAATCTGAGGGGATGCAAAGATGAGGGTTCACTTTGCAGGCGCAGCCCTACGCTACGTGTGATGAAAGGATGTGAATTTAAAAGCTCCTCTGTACCACCCACACCAGCTTCTCTCAGTAGACACTTAAGTATTGGTGCTGAGAGCAGAAGAGCCTTCTAAATACTTGTCTGTAATATTATAATTCAGTGAATATATCAGACATCCTCTTCTACTCGTGATCGCGATTTGTTCCTCAGAACAGCTGAAGGCGTAGCGCAGCTTGCCTTCCTCCAAAAAGCTGCACAGAGGCTTTAGGAAAGCCAGAATTAAAGTTGGCATATGTCAAATTGCTGTGGCAGTAAGATGAGCATTTTTCAGCTCATAAATTGGTTTATGACTTCTCATGTACCAGTCAGAATAAAATAAATTTATGGACTGGAGACCAGCTTTTTAATGGAATGAATAGTAATGAAGCTGAGGTGGAAATTCTTGGCACACAGTGTTTGCAGGATGATCAAAAATTGACTGAACAAGGCACAGAGGAACATGATCTCACATTGGCTTTGCAGTGAGCAGGATTTTGGACTAAATGTCCGGAGGTGCCATTCAGACTGTGACTTTAGGACTCTTTCTTACAGATTTTCATAATCATAGAATCACAGAGCGGTTTAGGTTGGAGGGGACCTCAAAGCCCACCCAGTGCCCCCCCAACCCTGCCATGGGCAGGGACACCTTCCACTAGACCAGGTTGCTCCAAGCCTCATCCAGCCTGGCCTTGGACACTTCCAGGGATGGGACATCCACAGCTTCTCTGGAAACCTGTCCCAGTGCCTCCCCACCCTCTTGAGGAAGAATTCCTTCCTTACATCTAATCTAAGCCTCCCCACTTTGAATTTAAACCCGTTACCCCTTGTCCTGTCACTCTCTGCCCTCTTTAAAAGGTAGGAGCAAAAAGCAGAAGAAGGGTTTGGATGTGAAATCCCCTGCTCCCTATTACAGTCTGCTTTTAATCTCTTAACTAGGGAATGGTTTATGCTCAGAGTCAGGAGGTGGTTTCTATCTTTTGCAAAAGCTTGGGCTGCTGTGGCCCTGAACTGTCTATTAGCCTCCTGTGTTGTGTAGTCCCTCCCCAAACTCTGCTCCCCACTCTGTTGTGCTCTATTTCTTCTCTCAGAAAACATTTAGGGCTTTTCAACTGCAGGACTGAAAAGTCTTTTGCCCCAAAAATGCCCCCGCCAGACCCCTGGGCACCCCCAGCACCATGCTTTGCTGCTGCTGCCTCAGAGTCAGGATCTCCATCCTTGGCTGCTTTTCTTGATGCTTTTCAACCTTGCCAGCCAGTCTGATCTCTTAAACAGCGATAGAGAATGATCTCTATCATTCATCCTAATTTTACCCCTGTCCGTCCCAGGGCTTTGCCCTCAGGTCATTAAGATTTTATTCTGTTTCTGCTATTTTGGTCCTTTCCTGTCTCTCTGTGCTCAGATTTTAAGAAAGCTGAGGCAGGGTCATCACCTTTGAGCGCTGTATGGTAATGCTGATAACCTGCTAGCACAGAGGTCTAGGCGGTCTGCAGCACTTCCCATCACACCCAAAGTCCTCTTCTGCATATCTTTGCTTCATTTCCATCATTGCACTAAGTAAAGTATAAAGTGATAAGCAAGGAAAACAGAAAAACCAGACTTTGGGAAGGAAGATGGAAGGAAGATGAAGCAGAGCTTCAAAAGCCACCTAGTGAGTTGAAAAGCCCTAAGGGTGCAGGCTGAGCATTTCAATGGGGACTGCATCTCTCCGGGGCTGCAGCATCCTGATCGTGGCCTCTGGTTTCTGGGCTCATGGGCTGACAATCTGTGGACTCGTTTAAGAAGTCTTGGTCTGTGGGCAGAGTTCAGTTAGTCGGTACTGGGGAATGTCAGACTGCACGTATCCACCATGTGCAAAGGGGTTATTCTTACTTTTTCCATCATCTCCTGTAAGAAATCCCAATACCCAGCTGAAGGAACTCCCCTTTCCTTTGATCTGAGCAAAGCAAGGATAGGTGCTATGTGGATATAATTTTCTTGTCATCATTGCTGTAAAAAACTGGGTTAAAACCAGGGGAAACCAAGATACTTCATACTACAATTTTCTGTCTATGTTGTTCTGTCATTTCTGTCGTTGCTTATTGCATGTACCTAATTCGTCTTTATTACCATTAGTAAAGCCAGGCTAATATGAAGACTTCTAGCAATGCATATAGGTGACAAAAAATCATTTTTGTGACTCATAAATAAGCCTTTTCTGTAGTCAGTGCGACAAAGACATCAGCACTCTTAGTGGTAGCATACACATTGTAGACTGTTAATAGCACTGCCGATCATCAATAACAGCACTATGGTATAGGCCCTTGAAAAATAGGCTGAAAGAATAGTAAACAAATTAAATTACTTAGGATGCACAGTTGATGCTGCAGGGCACGTGAGTGTTCCCCTTCGTGTGTGTCACATCCTGTCCTAGGGAAAAAACGGGGTTTGCACGGTGCTTCAGCATTTGGCTCTTATTTCAGTTGGAATCAGGAGTCTGAATTCCCTAACGGCTTAAGCCTACTTTCTTATTTATTGTTACCAAATGTGAGTCGGTAATCTGTGAGATTATAAAATTCTCACAGTACGTTTCAGGTTGCTTCTGGGGAGTCTGTCTTCTTCAGGGCAGAGCTACATCGTGCCGCATTTCGCCGTAAACTTTACTGCGCTGTGGGGAAGGCTTTGGGGCGTGCAGCCGCGATTCGTCTGTTTTACACTCATCTCTCAACAGCTTTCACTCAAAGAGCCCAAATTACTGCCAGGCTGTTTTGCTAGATGGCTGGTTGTAAATGCTCAGGCAACAGAGCACGCCCCCCATCCCGGCGCCAGTTCCCAGCTCGTGCTGGGTTTATGGTGTACCTAGAGGAGAGGCACAGAAGTCTCACGGGCTTTGGGCTTATCTCCTCAAAGTAATAAACGTGCTTATGGCCGTTGGTCAGCCCTCGGCAGGGGGGCACACAAGCTCTGCGTCGCTCGTTGCCTAATTCACGAAGCAATGCCAGAAGGTGGGCGGCTTTGCCGGCCGAGGTGGGGATGAGCAGTGCCTTGGCTCGTGGTGGGTCACCTCTCCGTGTGCTGATGCCACCACTCTCCCTGCACGCTGCCTCCTATCCACAACCCTTCTGGCATTTTTAAGTCCGAGACCCTGACAGAAGAAACCGAAGCGTGGCGTCCGATGTGATCGAGGTGCGTGCCATAACGCCAACCGCGTGAACTGGTTGGAAGAAGGTCCTGAGCATCTGCCAGCAGCAGCTTTGCCACACGCCTCGAGGAACTGGAGCTGGAAGAGCTTCTTTCAGGGTGGTGATGGACAGTGTCTGCGGTAAGTTGAGCTCCAGTATAGTCTTAAACTGGGATTTATCTCCGTTTCATCACAATAGGGGACATTTGTATCTCTAAGGGCTTTTCCAACCTAGTGATTCTATGATTCTATTCTATGATTCATCACAATAGGGGACATTTGTATGGGAAATTCCTGTAGAGCCATGTCTCTGAGCAGCTGCTGACCCAAGGGGTGACTCTTCTCGCTCTGAGTCTGCGCAGCAGCGCGCTGGGCAGGCGCGCGCAGTGAGGCACGAGGGACTGCTTTGCTATCTCTTGCCGCTAAATAACCTCGTTATTTTATTTTCTTTTGAAAGGAATGAGGCCATTCGTTGATTTAAGTGACACTGTAATACTCAGAGAAGGGGTTTCCGAGTGCATCTCTTGTCCCGCCCGCTTGGAAACCAGTAGTCCATCTTTAGATCCAGAATACAAGTCTGTCCAGGGTGAGGTTTGTCACGGACCTCCAGTTGTGTTTCGTAAGAGCTGTCAGGGTGGGACAGCCTGTGTCCCGCCTGCCCTCTTCTTACAGCGACAACCGGTGCAGCTGGCTGTGTGTCTCGTGTAACTGGAATGCACCTTTCCTGCTCACTGCACCCAATGCTTTCGTACTGGTGAGACCTCTGAAAGGGAAAATGTCCATTTGCACTATATTTGAAAATCTCTATAAACTGTGCATTTTATTAATTTTGCCTTTTCTCTCCTTGTATTATACCACAAAGAAGACATCTGCTACCCAGTTCCTTTATTTTAATTACCTATGAAAACTTCAATTAGTATGTAACTAATAAGACTTGACAGTTTTACTGGTATTAGAAGATGGGTTTGAAGCACTGCAAAGCAGGAGCAGTTAACGGAGATACTCTGTAAGTCTTTGAAATGCAACTCAAAATAGCTTCTTGCACATATGACCACAATTTAAACACTATGCCCATCGTTTGCTTGATGACAGGCGTGAAGTTATCACTTTGTGGTCAGCAATTAGCCACCTCAAATAACTGGCTGTAAGAGACGCTGAAAAATTGAGTTGGGAGCGTGCAGATGGCACACAGAAGCTGCAAAACATCCAGGGTTGTGTAAAGTTCAGGAGGGAAGCATTTATTATTGAAAAACTTCTTACTGTGTAACAGGAAGGTTAAACAGGTACGGTCACGCAGCGATTCGGCAGTCAGGACACAGCACACCACCAGAGCTTGCCGTTATTGGGACGCTGGGGTGTTCATCTGCAGCAAAGAATCTGGGTTATTAAAGCCAACACGAAACTTCAAAAATGTACTTTCTTCAGTGGTTTGGCTGTAAGAGTTTAAAGCACTTCCTAACAAACTCATGAATGCGCAGTGCTGTATGACACACAAGCAGTTTTAGCGCAAGGCACTGCCATCCCATGAAGTTTGGCAGGCGGGAACGCTGCCGGTTTCTCCTCAGAGCGGCAAAGTACGGTTTAGAGAAGTTGTCTTCGACTCCATTTGCTGTAATTGCAGGGGTAATTGGGAGTCAAGACTAAACAGATAGGTCAAATCTTTTTTCAAGTAATTATGTATGAATCATACCGAAGATGTAATGTGGAGAGATATAAGTGTATGTAAATTTTGGAACTGATTTCTTGGAAAAAAATATTATGAGGTTAACAACAGCTTAGTGTCCTAAAACTAGAAATTATTTTAAACCCAACATATCTCGGGAATAGTCTGTCACATAGGAAAATACATCCATCTCGTTAGAAGCAATTTAGGAGCCATAAAGCCTTTTTGATTGCTCTAAGTGGCTCTCGAAGAAGAGCATAGTATGGGTGACATAGGTGACAGCCATGTACATGTGGCTTAATGCACAGCCCGGGTTGGCAGAGCAAGCCCACCGGAGCCAGCATTTCCCACTGCTCACGGAGGGGAACCAGGCACCACTCCTGAATTAAAATAGTTTCAACGAGCCACGAGCCAGGGGACCTTCAGACTGACCACCCCCCTCTCAGCAC
>NW_010259041.1:10522-15831 GCF_000690775.1 Eurypyga helias
TGTTAAATGAGGAATTTTTACCCTGAAGCCACCACAACTCTCCTGCTCATTGGTATTCCTCTCACACGCCGCTGGAATAAAGACCCGTTGCCAGCATCACACGAGACTGTGCGGGGAATGTGACGGGAGCACCTGATAGCTGCTGCTAGGGGCGTGAGGTGGCCAGGGAGGCAGCTGCAGAGGTTTTGAGCCGTGTCCCTTCCCATCCCTGCCCACAGAGCTTATCCAAACATCGCAGTGTGGTTGGTGCCCTCCTCATCCCCTGCCTGCGCCTCTCCTGGCTGCTCTGCGGGACCAGGCTCCCAACCACGCAGTCCAGGCAGACGGCAACTGCGGGCAGAGCTGGGCGAGAGCACGCGGCCCCGTGCGGTGTCCTGGCACGGAGGATGAACAGGGTACAGGGTCCACCTAAAGGTGGGCTCTGTGCTGTACAGCGTGAGCTTCTCACAGTTGTAGCTATAGGTTAAAGAAGCTTCACACAAGCTTTTAATTCCTCCGAAGCTGGCTGGATCCAGGGATGTTACTGAGACACTGCTTTTACATCTGTAAATTGGGAGGGGGAGAGAGAGAGAGACAAACCTGTTGGCCATGAATTGCAAGGTTTGTTTTGCCTTAAAGCTCGACAAGAACACAACAAAGCCCTCAAAGTCTATTCTTTTGCTCCCATGAGCGGGCTTACCTAGGTAACTCTTGTATCAAACCACAATATCCTGTGAGCAATGTGTGCGCTTGGATGCTGAGATTTGCCATGAGCCAGGGAAGCAAGGAGTACAAAATCTCCTCTTGCATTTCCAGTGTGTTTTCTCCCAGTGCCTGCAATAAATCCTTCAGTGCTTCGTTAGGTCCGTGTCAAGGTGCTTCATCATCCCATCTACAGGGGAGTCTATAGGGAAGCCTCTTGCTTAAGGGTGGTGGGCAATAACGTACAGTGCTGTGACTACTTGTGCAGAGGAAGGACAAGCAGAGTGACTGGGTCACAGGGCATGTGTCTGGAAAGGGCAAAGAGCGAGCTCTTACAGAAGTCTCTACCTGACACCCATGAGCTGCAGTCACTGTAGGAAGGGATGTAGAAATGGCCAGGCTTTTAAAAATAAATTCCAATTCTTTGGTCTTCCAAGGGAAGGCTCTGATGTTCACTGTCAATACCAGATCAAATAAAACCTCTGCTCTGGCTTTCCCTATCAAGAGGCTCCTCGCTGTCAGCCCCACCTCGGGGGCCCCAAGGCCCTTCCAGTGATCTAATGATCCTAACGAGGCACGGGAGCGTGGGGAGAGGATCTGAGGAGGGGGTGAGTGTGCCAAGATGAGAGGGTGCTCTGGTGCATGTTAGGCTAATCTCTTACATGCCAGCCAGCCCCAGTCATTTCTGCTAATCAGGCTGATATTAACGGTCCGTGGACAGCAGCGGGGCAAGAAATGCAGAAATGGGTTCTGTGGGGTTTTTTTCTTTTATAAGATGTCATTACAGGCTGGTCAGAGTTCTAATATTTTTGGCAGCTGAGGAGTGTTGCATTCTGTGCAATAGGCTCTGATTTATCATTAAGTTCTCTGCCTGACCTTGGTTTTTAAAATCGTGTCTATTTTAAATACAGTTTGTTGATTGGTGCACAGTACAGCTCTTCCCTGGGCTTTGGATGCATCTGGATCAATGGTCCTCCACTGTCCTCCCGCACGACAGCCACACAACCCTTCATGCCTGTCCACTCAGTGATGGAGTGTGAGACGGTGCTTCAGGAACCGTGCTTTGGAAGAGCAGCAGTCAGAAATGCCTCTTTCACCTCCTTGGAAAAGATCACATTCATCTCTCTGGCTCGTAACCCTGGTTTGGGTGATGGTGTGGTACTCGCCTGTAGCTGCAACTGCATCCCGCGCTCCTGTGGACCTCACTGAGTTTGCAGCGTGCAGAACCATCCCGGCTCTCTTCCAGCAAGCCTTTCTGCTTAACATGGATGGGATTATTAATGCCACTTGTGCCAGTGTAATTCCGGTGCTACGGGACCTGTGTTTACAGGAAGAAACCAAGACAAGCACACATTTTTAACTCCAAAGCCCTCTCGGTGTATTCTGGCCGAGGCAGAAGGGTACCAAAGAGCTCGCTGCCAGCAAGGGCAGATGCTGCGCGCCCCCGGCGGGTCCCCCGGCACGTGCACGTTCCCGTTACAGCCCCCCAAGGAAAGGCAGGTGCAGTCATAAATACAACAGCCAGCCAAGCGTGAACTGTGGCCACACAGCCGTGTCGTTATCCTTCACCTTTCTGGCTTAGATACAGCGCGCAGATGTTCCGCGGGCAGGTGGGTTTGTTGCCTTTCTGTATTTTTCTGGGAGAGACATTGTCCAAAAATCTCTAGAACAGCAAGGCGATAAGAACAAAAATTCTCTCTGAAACGGTGCAGCAAAAGCTTTCTCAGGAGAGCAAACCCTGCCCATAGTCCTCAGCCAGTTTTCCGTGGGAGTTGCTTTCCATTGAGTCCCACCACATCCACAGCTGCATCGGGCAGGTGCAGAGCAGCGGTCAGGTTTATGGTATCGTAGAGTCACAGAATGGTTTGGGTTGGAAGGGACCTTACACACCATCCAGCTCCTCCAAAAACCCCCCCAAACCCTCAAAATGAAACTTCCACGGTACTGAATGTGATGTTGGCGGTGTCCTGCCCCTGATAACTTGACCCTCTCTCATGGGATACAAACCAGAAATAAAGATGCAGGAGATGCATTAGTGCTCCCTGGCAGAGACAGGATGGAGGGGTGCTTGGAAAAGGCAGGGGGGAGGCAGCCATGGGGAGAAGGGTGAGGTGGTAGGAAAAATGTCCATTGCTCCAGATGGATCTCATATACCAAGTGAATGTGTCAGACCTTCAAGAAGTGGTCTTTATGGCCCCAAGAGATTGTGAGTAGCACATTTTTGTGTGTGTAATAAGCAGGCTGACAAACCCTTTGCCTTCTACATATATTTATGTATATAAGTATAAGGGAGACAACAACAGGAGAGCTTTAGGACTAGTGTACAAAACCAGAGCTAATTACAAATGCCTTCCTCTCAATAAGAACTCTTCTCAGCTTGAAATAGATTAAAAGAAATAGATTAAAAAATCCCACATAATGAGATTTAAAGCCCAGGCAGCTTTTCAGATGGAGGTGGCCATCACAACTTGTGCTATCATCTCTGGAATAAACAAATATTAATTCTGCTCTGTAGTTCAAGCTGCGCATGCTGTTGTATGGCATTTGATCTAAAATTGGCTTTTTCTGCGTTCTCCCGTTTTCTCCATAACTAACAGCAGAGAACGCTCGGCTGGCATGTGCTCGTCTCTCTGGTGTCAGTGGGGTGTCTGCCATGGCATCAGACACCCATGGGACCCTGCATGATGCCCTGGTTCCCACTGCCGTGTCACTGGGACAGAAACAGGTCGAGTAATCCGTCTCCTTATTCTTTTCATATTATTTCCCCAGACTATTTTCGTCTCCATTTAAGACCCAAGTTGTTGATGGAGTTTGATGGAATAAAAATACTTCTGACATGTTGAATAGATGTGTCTGCCTATGTAGAGTTAGATAAACAACTTTAATCTCTCGGTGCCAGTTTTAAGAACAATCTTCAGGGGTTTTCCTGTGGAAGTTTATTTTTCTGCCTGTGTGTCTCGGTAGCGTTTGCAGGAGTTGTGATGTGTTCCTTACACCCTGTCTCTCTGAGGGCTGTATTGCTGGATGAACACAGGTCTGCCTCTGAACCATCAAAGACGTGCTTCCTTTTCCCCAGAATGATTTGAAATACATATTCAATCTTTTGATTTTAGCAGGGACCAGCAGCTGGTTCGATCTTGCTGAGAAAAGGATGGGAATCAGACTTTGCCCCTCACTCCTGGCTCCGTACGGAGGTGCGATGGTGACGTCGGCTGAGCATCAGGCTCAGAAAAGGGTCTCTGAAGCGTTCTGTAAGGCACTGTAAGTAAATGAAAAGACATAACTGACAGCTAAATTTGCCAATTCACTTTGCTCCTGTGTATCTTAGTAGCCTCATTTGTAGAATGGGAATAACGTGCGTATCATCATTTCACATCGATGGATTGAATGGTTTTATGAAAGCTAAATATGAAGATGCTTACTCTCTCTTTAGAAAGAATGCTTTCATTTGGGGTAGGTTAAGTTTTTATCATTACTGAATTCTTATGTTTCAGAATGCTCAGCTCAGATTTTTTTTATTAAAGTAATCTGTCAGAATAGAAATACTTTCTGGAGAACACTGGCTTGTAAAGGACATATTCGATGAATGTGTGTCTATCATAGCCATAAATGTTTGTTAGAAAAATTATTCCCAACTGATATGACAAAGATAAGAAAAATTAGATCACAAATCTCATTAACGATACAGACACTGAAAGAGAAATGGAGCCAATTAATGTTGATAGTACTTGTCAGAAGAATGTCATGGTTCTCCTCTCAATGCCAGTCACATACTCCGAGCTGAACGACTCCGCAGATGATGTCTTTCCACTCATCAGGAGAGAGCTTGGGTAGATAATGAAGGACATTCCTGGCTTTCCTACATCGAATTACCTCAGTTTACCTGATAGATGTTACATTGAAGTAATGGAAGGGAGTGGAGGCAGCAGGCACAGGGCTCATTGACCTCACAGAGCCCCTCCACTCATCCTCTGCAGGTACTTAAGTGGAATTAAGTACCTGGCTTCCCTCTTACCACGATAACTTTGCTTTTAATGTAAAAACGTAGCATGTGGTTTGTGATTTGAGCACTCTGTAAATGTGGCTATCAGACATCACCCACTTTGTCCCTTGGAAAAGCAAAGCAGCTAAGCACGAACTTTTAAGCTTATATAAAAGGTACTTTTCTGCCTGAGGACCAAAATAAGAAACTGCTGGAAATGCAGTCAAAATTACCAGACTTGAAATTTTCTTTGCGTCTGCAGTTACGTATGAGACCATATACATGTCCACACACGAGTTAGTTATGCAAGTGTGTACGTCCATGGCAGTAGGCTCGCACGAAGTCATGAGCGCATCCCTTTGTCAGGTGAATTAAAGCTTGAGCTGAACATTCAAACCAGATTGGAAAGGCCTTGGCTCTTTTTTTAACTTTGACAAAAAAATCTCATTTCATAATTAAGTATATATACAAAACCACTTCTATTTTATTGCCTCCTCTGCATAATGTAGCACTACTCTGCTCTCGTGAGACCCCACCTGGAGTGCTGCATCCAGCTGTGGAGCCCTCAACGTCAGAAGGATATAGACCGGTTGGGGTGAGTCCAGAGGAGGCCCCGGAGATGCTCCGGGGGCGGGAGCCCCTCTGG
>NW_010259041.1:16104-20431 GCF_000690775.1 Eurypyga helias
TAGAATTAAATGCAGTTTTAACCACTGGAACCTGGGCTATGGAAGGTGTCCCTGCTTGTGGCAGGGGGTTAAGGTCCCTTCCCACCCAAACCAATCTGTGGTTCTGTGACAGTCTTGGGGCGGATGGCTTTTGGGGTGCCACAGTGTGAGAGGTGCTGGAGGTTGACACGGTGATAAACCCCACGGCCAAGGAGAGGATTGACCTAACCCTTGGGTGCCCCAGCATCCCGTGCTGTGGTGGGCACGACCAGCCTTTAAAAGCTGTGTTTAAACCAGCTTTGAGGCCAATTAGAGGAAATGTCATTTTTCAGCCCGGTGAACTGCAGGGAGTCATTAAGCAGAGCCGAAGATGCACAGATTTATCAGCCAACCCCCCCGCAGATGGGGTTACAGCAGCCTGACCTCCCACGTCAGGCCCACCAACAGCGGCTGAAGGTGCCGTCCATCACACAGCGGGAGCATCTGGGCCTTCCTCTCACATGTGCAGGGAAACCGTGGTGAGAACCGAGCAGCCTGGAAGGTTCCAGTAGCCCCCAGGCACTGGAAGGGGCTCTGAGGTCTCCCCGGAGCTTCCCTTCTCCAGGCTGAACCCCCCAACTCCCCCAGCCTGTCCCCACGGCAGAGGGGCTCCAGCCCTTGGAGCATCTCCGTGATCACCTCTTCAGGAGAGTTTACAACAGGTTTACAACAAACTGTTGCCACACAATTGCCCCTGTCGTGAAGTACCCACTTCGCGTGGTTCCTGCATTCACCAGGAAGAAAACGGGATGTCACAGGACATCTGGGCACCCAACTGGAAATAGGTGTTCTTCCCTCTTCAGTACCGAGTGGGTATGAGTGCAGGCGTTCTAGCTCAAATGTTTTTATAATGGACTGTGAAGTTGGTTGTTTTCCTCACCGATTTTGCAAGAGCCTGGCTGAAAATAGGATGGAAATGAGTGATAAGCTTGTAGAGCAGCTGTGGGGTAGGTAGGGTATCAGTTCAGGGGCGCTGCTTGGTTTAGGTCCTTCCTGTGGAATTAGTCATTACTGTGATTTAGTAGGAAACATGTGCAAGTATACACAGAAACGACAGAAAATACAATTTTAGGTGTTTATTCAGCAGTGGATTGCAGAATACAGATGTTTGATATAATATACTTACACTAAATTGGATTGTGGGGGAATGAAGGAGTTGATCTTAAATTCAGTGGTGGAGCCCTGCTCTGTGTTCGCTTGGAAAACACACAGATTTCTTGTTTCGCTTTTGCAACTTATTCAATAAATATTTTGGCATGCCTGCCTGTTGTGCTGCCTAATCTTCTCCTCTGCTGAGGAGAAATTAGCATTTGTAATTTATTCACCAGGGGAAACAAAAAGGGCTCCGCACTGATTTGAAATTTAATGCATAACAGATAACTGGAATGCTGAGTCAGCATAAAGTGCATTTGACAAATAAACTTTTTGTCTGCATATAATTCGATGGAAGATATGGAAAAAAGTGGGAGAAACATAGCACTTTTATCTGCATGGCATTAAAAAAGATGCAAGAACCTCAGATACTCACTTCTGCCCTAAACCTCAGCATTTTCTGTGGGCTGCAGCACATACAGTCTGCCGGGGAAGTGGGGTGGGGGGTGGACACCACAGAAACACGGGGGTAAGGGGGTACCCTCTGGTGACCAGAGCTGTTTGCTGTTGTCTGAGCTGGGGCAGGGTAGGACCTGTCAGGTGCCAAGCTGACAACCTTTGCCACAATTCCCTCTTCAGGTCCCAGTTGCAGTGACAGGACAAGGGGTGACGGGTTTGAATGGAACGAGGGAGATGGAGATGGGATATCAGGAAGGAATTCTTCCCGCAGAGGGTGGGAGCACTGGGACAGGTTCCCAGAGAAGCTGTGGATGCCCCATCCCTGGGAGTGTCCAAGGCCAGGCTGGATGAGGCTTGGAGCACCCTGGGCTATGGAAGGTGTCCCTGCCCATGGCAGGGGGTGGCACTGGGGGGGCGTTAAGGTCCCTCCAACCCAAATTGCTCTGTGATATGACCTTTGGGATTTTATCATTGGGGTGCGTAAGACTGGTGCCTGGTGCCACGAGCACGCCCAGCACCCACTGACCTTTCAGGCATGAGCTGGGGCTGAGCACAAGCCCACGGGCACCTCACAGGGGGTCAGACAAGCAGGGAAACTCTGGGTACGTTGTCTGCTGAGATAAAGAGGTGATGCACCTCTGACATTGCCAGTGCTCATCTGCTAGAGCAGCCCTCTGCGAAGGTTGAAGAGTTTCTGGGTTTTCCCCTCTTCACTTCAAAAACAAGTAACAAATTCTTTTGAAAGTGCGAAGAGGAATCAGCTGGAGATACATATGCAGTATGGAAAAAGACGTAAAAGGTTAAATGCTTAAAAATAGCCAAGTTACAACAGGAAACATGATGTGTTCTGGTTGGAGACATCAGCCAAGCTGAAGCGTAGGGTGGAATCATCCCATCGGTGCCAACAGCGCGTTGCAGAGGTGTGCTGCCCTGCGCTGTGCAGACGCATCCATGCTGCTGCAGCACCCGTCCCCGGGGTGAGGGGTCGGGGCGTGTGCCAGGTGGGATTACTGGGACGAAGACCAGGGAATGGCCTCTGCAGCCCCCTCTGCCTGGGCACCTCTCGCCGCCCCTGACCACGCTGCCCCCCAGCACCCATCGCCGGGGAGGGCAGCGGAGCTTCGCCTTTCCGAGCGTGGATCAATACCAGAATGTTTGCAGCCCAAGCAGACCGGACCTGATGCAATCCCCAGCGGGGTAAGAGCAGTCTTGGCGCTGACACGGTGGTGGTGGCTGCAGTTTCCCCCATCCTGTACGACTTCCCATAGCAGATCCTTTTTATTCAGCTGCACGCGCATCTCTGCTGGGGCGCAGCTGCCTTGGGGGATCTCATCCCCTGGCCGATATGGCTCTAGCAATTAATCCAAACCCCTCTAGTTTTTCATTAGGGAAAAAAACCTTAAGATGCCTGTTTTGTTTTCTAAATGGCAGATAGATGAGTTTTTCAAACAGTTGTAATATTGAGAAACATAATGTCGATCGTTAATTGAATTAATTTTTTCCCTAATCCAACCCCATGCAGGTTTACACAAATTACCTCTTAAAAAAAAACCAAAACAACCCACTCGACAGATTTAAATGATTAAACAGCAGTTTCACTTGCTTGCTTTTCATTTCTCACTCTTGGGAAGAGTTATATATCTTTTTATTAGCTTGAGATCTAAAGCTGCTTTACTGCCTCTTAGCCTAACCCCTTACATCCAAATTGCAGTGTCCAAAGAGTGGGATTTTCCGAAGAGATGTGCGGGGGTATGTGAACAGCACGGCCAGCATTGAAGGACCAAACCCTGGGAGACAGCGGGGCAGCCATCTCCCGGCCACAGCCGAGCTGCTCCTGGCTCTGCCGCTGACACCCCGCGCCTCCACGTCACCCCGGAACGCTGGGTACGATACAGCACCGACACCGATCACCCCACGGGATTGGCATGGATTGGTCTTCCCAGGGAAGGTTGGTGACACTGCGTGCCTATCGGCCCTCGGGGGCCTGCTCCGCCTTCAAAATTGGGAACAGTCATCATTTAATAAAACCTCTACTTTCCAAAAGGTGAATTTTTAAAAATGGGTTGCTGTTTCGGGGGTGTTTGCACCCGTTTCTGCATTTTAGTCACTATTAACCGTGTTTGTGATTGAAGGGGTAGGACACGGTACGACAGCGAAGGCCGTTCTGGGCAGCAGTCGCACCGACAGTGGTTTATGAGTGGTTTCTGTGATCGATCTTTGCTTTTCAGCTGAGATAATGGGCACTTTGCATAGAGAATTTATAACCAGAAACATCCCTCCGTATCGGCACAGGAAACGGGCAGCGCTTTTATTGCGGCAGCGCTTTATCGATTTTGCAATGCGCTGCTCAGCCCGGGGAGCAGCGGGGCTAATTTTGCCTTACCTGGAAGAAGAAGTTTTCCCACGACTATATATTCATGATTTAACTTCCCAGAACCATTTTGCAGGCTTGATTGTGCCTGACTTTCAGAGCAGTTTTATGCCCAGCTGGCTTTGTTAACACAGCGTAAAAAATACAAAAAAAAAAAGTGCAGAACGTGACATTGAGGGCTTTAAATGTATATTTATCTGCAGGTTGGTGAAAGGCAGCAGGAAGGACGGTCAGAATTTGAAGCTATCCAAGGTTTCTTTTCCAAGAGAGCGTACACCAAGGATTTGCTGGCTTCTGCGGAGACTCTGCTGTGGCAAGTGCTCCCACTGCACCGGCACAGCTCCTTACGGCTTGAGAGCAGCCTGAGGGGAAGGACTTGGGGTACAG
>NW_010259042.1:0-2664 GCF_000690775.1 Eurypyga helias
ATTCTGTGATTCTATGATTTATTAAAGAAAATCTTTACCAGACAACCACACGACTCATTATTTCCAACAGTTGCAACTTTCAAAGGGGCCAGTACCCGGGAAAGTTCAGCTATTTTATCACACAGCCTTCCTAAGAAGCGGACTATTTCCACATCTACCACCTTATCCCATCACTCCACAGCAACAGGCAAAAATCAACCACCTTCGTATTTCCCTATCCAAGCATGGCTTATCCCAAAGAACAGTTTAGTGCTTGATGGGTAAACCGGTTTGCACATTTTAAGACAAAACCCTACTGATGTGCACACAGTTAAAACACAGAACCCGCTACTAACAGAGGTTAATTTGCTATCTAAACCAGTCCAGACCGCTATGGAAAACCACTCACACTCCAGCACTGCTGTCACAACTACGTGTCTTGAAATTCTCAGGTAGGAGAGGTAACACGGCAAAGGTCAAGTGCTGTCTGAGCATGAACATATATCTAAAATCCCTCGAAGAAATACTGGATAGCTTCCTAGCTGTCAACATCTGCTCAGCATCCCTTCCTGTAAGGGAAGGTTATACCTTGTTTCCTTAATAATAAACAAGCTCTTTGTTCTAATTATTAACAGGAAAGAAAATATGACTGTTATACAACTACTGGACAACACTCAAATTTGAGCTCCTCGCTCTCCTTGAGGCTCTTCATATAAAGAAAATAATATCTACTGGTGTCTTCCTAGAGGACCTCCTCAGACCAGACAATTTAGGCCATGTTTTTTAAAAAAGTAAACCCAAAAAAATCCCAAGAACACTCTGAAACTGCTAAAGGTAATAAACAAAAGCCCCAAACTCTCGATGCCCTTCCTTGGCTGCAAAATGAATAGGGAGGGGAGTTCCAAACAGCCGTTACCTGGCTGCGGAGATTTAAAACTTGGTCCAGATGCTAAGAAGTTCAGAAAAAAACCCCACCCCACTTAGAGGTTTTGTAGGTATTTGCTTAGCTATTGTTATGCATTGCTGTCAGTGCAAACGTACTGCCAAGTAATGCTGGTATCAAAAGTGAAACTCCATGTACATAACTGACAAACTCCCTGTTGCCATCCAAGGAAAACTACATACAGTTGGTAAATAACAGACGTTCAGGAAAAAAATGGGACCACTCCACTTTTCAATAAATTTTTAGCAACTTTATGACTTGTACCCTTAAAAACACCACTTTGTGGACTTACTGAAGTAAAAATCATGTAGAGAAACCTAGTTACTGCAACCGTTTCTCCCAAAGCGTAACACACAGCAGGTAACAGCCACCGGTACCACAAACCAAACCCAACGAGCTGGCTGTATCAAAGGAAAACCCTATCACACAAAGCATCAGGAATCACCCCAGTTTGTTTCTCACACCTCCACACTGACTTTCGTAGAGATGCAAGCAAATACATCATCTACACCCAGCACGAGCAAAGAAACCCCAAGTAATTCAGAGATGACATTTTCAGGAGCTAAAGCTGCCCCCGTTTTGGGGGGACGGTTCTAAAGCAGCGAGAACCACCCGTCCCCTGCCAAAGAGGAAGGGCAATACAGAGAAAAGTTTAAAAATCTAGCAGTATCAAACCAACCCATAACAAAAACTCCATAATTCAAGTCATCTGAAAGCTTTTTTAAAAGAGCGTTACAGGCTTTCGTTGCAGAATCACTGTCCTGTCGATAAACTCTCTGGTCACGCAATTAAAGTTATCAGGATTTTTTTAATAAAAAAATCAAATGCATATACTTAAAACACAGGTTACTGTCTCATCCTTTCATTTTAATTTATTCTGTTCAAAGAAAATCACTCTCACACCCCCACCTATGTTGTCACATAGTAAAAGCATTAGTTTTCTTTACAGACATCAATTTAAAAGAAATATATTCATTAAAGGTTCAAATTTTTAAGCTTGTTGGTGATTTTTATGAGTAACTTTTGCAAAGGTTCAACAAAACAATGCTTTTTCTCTAACGAGTCCTTTATAGAAGCATAAGCAGTACAGGAGCGCTGCAGAACTGCATCTAAACACCTATTTTGCAGAAAGTTAACCCTGTTTTTAGAAGTTAGCTGATCTCACCTGTCTTTTTCACACCAATTAGGCCCCCGGACAAGATGGGGAGACAGCTCGCGTCATGGTAGCTCAGCAGTGGCTGCACAAGTAAGACGCCTGCACTTTGGGAAAAGCGACTTCCTTTGTGTGAGGAAGTACCTACAGGGAGTTTTAATCACACACACTCACCCCTGCTCGGGGTGGGGTGGTGGGGAGGTGCGTTTTGGGGGAGAAGCAGGGGCTGTTGGCCCAGAGGCAGCCCTGAGCTGGGCTTCTCCAGCAGCAGGAAGTTTCTATGGGGCCTGGCCGAGCATGCGCCGTCAGCTGCACGGTCTCCCTATGTGGCAAGAGTGCAGAGGCAACAACCAAACCGAGAATAGAGACGAGAGACCAAGAGCAACAAGCACCTTCCCCTCTGCATCCTACCACCGCTTCCACGCAGCCCTCCCCTGGCTATCGCAGGGAGCAGGAATCGGCTACTGGAGAGAGGAGAGGAGGAGCAGCTGGAAAAAACCCAACAGCGCAGGGCATCACCCACTCCCCCTCCACCTCACACAGCTCAGGTGGCGGTGGGGAAGGGGCAAGCAGCGAGTTTATCCCCCCC
>NW_010259042.1:2755-2976 GCF_000690775.1 Eurypyga helias
GGGTGGAACCGGCGGGTTTATCCCCCCCCCCCCGGCTACAAGAGGGGGTGGAGAAGAGGGATGGGGATGGCACACAATGGCTGTGTGTGGGGAGATGGCCTACAGCAGCCCTGGGGGGGCTCTGTGCACCCCCCAATGCACAGAGGGAGGGGGGTAAAGAGGATCAGGAGGTTGTTTTGTGTGTGTGTGTCCTGCTTGTTCCAGGGGAGAAGTAAAAACAG
>NW_010259043.1:0-4123 GCF_000690775.1 Eurypyga helias
ACCGCGGACCGAGGGACACCCGGCTCCACCTGCCTTAGTCAGCCGTGCATCGGGGTAGTAAGAGCGAGAGTCTCAGTGCCCCGCAGGAGTGAGATTCAGGGTGCCTGGCGACCCGCCGATGGTCACCAGCCGGTCACCGTGGCCATACGGGTGGCCCAAACACGGCTGAAATTAGTGCTTTGATTTATTCGCCGCTTGATGCCTTCGGCCATGCTTCCCGTTCACTTTGTTAAATTCGGTTCTGGCATAGCCAGATTTTTTTTTACAGTAGAGTGCTTTTGCCTAAATTAGTTTGCATTGTGCCTTTTGGTACAGTCAAGAGCGCTTTCGCCTGTTGCCTGTAGAGGAAGGACCCAGGCTTTTACAGTTATGACTACCCATAACTGAAAACACAGCTCCCCATCATCATCTTGTGTTTTAAGTGCAGTCAGGCTGTGTTATGACAAGAAGAGTATGTGATACTTGCATACGCCTACTCGAACAGATGCGAATGCAGATCTTGCCTTGGTCTCGTCAGAGTGCCCGGAAGAATCCTGTTGGCTCCAGTAATACCGACTGACCCTATCACTTGGAATAATGACATAAAATTAGTAAGAGGAAAGCAAATTGAGTATTAGCAATAGCGATAGGTATTGTAATTGTGTGCATAGATACAGTCAGACCTGAATTCTCCTGTGCAAGGTGCTGTCCCAACACCTCACAGGGAGTCTACCTGGTTCCAAAAAGCAAAATCGGGAAATAGGCTTAATGGTGAAACAATATCAGAAAATACGCCTAATGGTACAAATTATTAGACTTTGGAAAATTAAATTCATGAGGGAGGTTATGGAAACCTCACAGATTGGGTAAGGGTGTAATTTTCTATTAAATTGCTAAGTGGAAAATCCCAGAGGCAATCAATATGCTACTTTTGGAATTTTCCTAAACTTTGCTGTAAGACTTTGTGAAAGGAAACTGGGCTAACGTACTATTTAAAATCCTGCATTATATATTTTTGGGAGGATGCTGAAGCAGCAGAGGTAGACGGATGTCATATGCTGTTTGCTACATCGTGTGGGTCCAATTAATCTCTGGTACAGCGTGGTGAAGTCAGGTCTGAAGTGCAGCAGCACTGTGCCTACATTTTGTGTACAAAAAGAGTATTTTACTTTTTCCTCCCCGAGAAGTCTGCTGATTCCTGTCTGCTAACTTTATTTACAAGACTTAGAGGATTGCTGAAACTGTTATTTTTTGACTCTCATCCTTCCCGGGACAATAGGAGAATTTTTATAAAGCATAAGGCCTTCTTTTACTGTTCAGCTCACATGATAAGCTTTATCCTCCATTTGCCAAAGGAATGTGCTCCAAAAATAAAAAGGTCTTTTCTGTCTTCCTCCATTACTATATTTTGTGAAACATTTTGGGGTATAACTTACGAAAAAGTGATGGCAGTGTTTTATCAGCTGCTCATTTTCTCCTTTTAGTTCTTCCTTCCCCATGTTGGATCTTTCTTTCTGCACAAAGGGACACTCATGATTTGAAATGACATTTCAGCCTGAACACTGCAGTTTCAAGTAACGTTTTGGGAGTTAGCACATCCCCTTTTTCATCAGTATGTCTCATTTTGCTCCTTGAGAGTTAAAGCGATTCGCTCTTTTCTGCCTGCAGAATGAGCCTGCTCCTGCAAGCAAACCTGCGTCACGGTTACACAGTTGTGTAAACCTTGCGATTTTCATTTATGAAAGTATTAGCCAGTTTGGATACCTGGGCCCCGACCCTCTCAGCTCATCTGCATAAAAGTGAACAAGAAACTAGGACAAGGTGACTTTAGGTCAAAGTCTTCTAGTTATCCACACGACGTGTAGGAGGATCCGGCGGCTGAAGTCCAAGCTTTCCATCCTGACCTGCTGATGTTTCGCAGCCGTGACTTAAAAAAATCTACTTCAAGATCTCAAGGCCTCCGGGAGATCCCGTGTACAGTAAGTTGTGAGCCTGTTGCGGGGCTTTTTGGGGCGGGTATCCCACAGCTGGACCCCAGACCACCTGCTTGTTTGTCATGGGCCACCGTCGCATTGCTCTGGCTGGAGAAACCCGGAGATGAAAGTCGTCTTTATCCCATTAGAATGGCTGCCTTGTGTCGCCCTAGATAGTTGCTGGCTGCGTCGCTGCGGCAGCCGAGTGACTTGGGGTAAAGTGCACCGGCTCCGAGGGGCAGTCAGCTTTTAATTTCATCTTTTGTTTCAGTTAATGTCTCAGTATCGGATTGTCCTTATTGCATATTAAGGACCCAAGAAATAGTGCTTTTTTTCTAGTGAAAATAAAGAAAATTCGAGGCGTTTTGTGTATATTCCTGAATAGTTGCGAAGTATTTCCTCAAACCATTGATTGAGTAATGCGTTTTTCAAAATGCCCTGAAATCAGCCAACTAAATAAGGGCTTTATCTTGCAACATACTCCAAGCCAGTATGATTATCCCTGACTATTTCCTAGTTACCGTTTCATTATGTTGCACATTACTTTCAAAATATCCCCTCCCCGTTCTAACTGATTATTAATTTTCCCAACAATTTTCTGGTGTGTAAACGCTTTTTTTTTCATTTCAGAGGCTAGAGCATGAGCTAACCAATTAAATATAATTAACCTAGGAATAATTCAGCGTTAACAGCAGCAGTGCTCTCCACATCAGGATGTCCCAGACCTTTTCTTTGCTTCCAGGCTTACAGGTGTGTCCGGTTAATTACAATATTTTGATTATTATTCAGAAAGTAGGATGATGTAGGACGAAGGAGACTGAAGAATCCTAGAGCTGAGGAGAATTATGTGGGTGTACTAAGAGGTCCTTCTGCTTTTCAGTTGGAAAAGATTATACTGGACCCAGTCTTCTAGACTCGCTGATTTGATCTGAGGCTTTAAGTCAAGAATCCCCAGGAGGCTGGGCGAAGGAGGAGAAGGCTGCCGACGGTCATATTAATAGCGCCATGATTACTACTCATCTTGGAGCCTGAAGAAGTTCAGTGCGGTATCAGGAAGCAGGAGAAAGGTGAAGAGGTGCATGAGAGCTCAGGAGCTGCCTAGGTGCCAGGTTAGCTATTTTGGTTAGTTATAAACATTGCTGAGGATTTTATAAACTGTTGTAGCGTTTTTCCCTTGCAGTTTCCAGGGATGTTTTTGTGGTCATATAAAACACGTTGGCAGTACTTTACCTCAGCTCCCAACTTGACAGTAGGTCACGTTGATGTCAGGCTGTCTTATTCCAAACCTTCCCTTTCGTGGCGCTTTTTTGTTGGTGGATCTGAGGACCAGGTCATTACAGAGGTATATTTCTGGATGTCCCGAGGAAGTCCGAAGCACAGGAGTGCAGTTTAACATGTTTTCCGATTCCATCCTAAGTTCTTCCTGTATTTTAGTCACAGTACTTCACATCTTATATCTCCATCCTTAGTCTTTTTTTTTTCCTTGGGGACGCTATTTAGAAATGGCTTCTTGTCCGTTCTGCTGCTTGTTAACCTTCCTCCTATCAATTTAAAAGAAAAAACTAGAGGACGGACCAATGTCTTCATCTGTTGGCCAGCTCAGGGAGACCAAAACATTCCAGAACTGTTTCAACAATAAAGAATATAACTGGATCCATGTACAAAGTGTTCTTTGTGTGTGTGGTTGCAAACCCTCTGTATCAGAATGCAAACCACATTTTGGCTGTCAGGCTGGGCTTTTCCTCCCCTCTGTCATTTTATGTGTAGCTTGGACGGAGACTGCAAGGAAGGGCAGTATAGTCTCGTCCACTCTTGTCAGATACTTGTAGAGTAATTGGATATTAAGGTATTAACTCTCCCCTAGGACAAACCAGTTTTCAGATTTGAATGCTGGGAGGAGTGGGTGGGGAGACTGAGGTGTCTAAGCACAGATGTGGTTGGAGGATAAAGAAGAAAAGGTCTCCACAATGCTTTTATGAAAGCTGATGTGGAAGAGTAGAAGAAGTCTGCCCATAGACACGTACATCCTGTGCTTCTCTGCGACACAGAGAAATCACGAGCTGCACAAATTGTGCCCTGCATCCCACATACAGCCCAAGATGCTTCCAGGGAACCATGTAGAGCCTGCTACTTTGCCTAGAACTTTGGGGGTTAGAATCATAGAATCATAG
>NW_010259044.1:0-800 GCF_000690775.1 Eurypyga helias
CAGGTACCTCTCGCAGCGTTGAGAGGGCACTGACATCATGCTGAGCCAGCCCGGCTGCATCTGGAAAATCCGTTCCAGGAGCGATTTTAAAGACAGGGCAAGCGCGCCTGCTTGTGTCCAGGGTGCAGCGGGAAATAAACCTTAGTCCACCAGGACTTTTTCAGAAACCAAAGCCCCCGGGGACCTTGAGCATCCCGGGAGGGAGAGAAGGGAAACCAGGGCCCGGTTCTGGGGGCACAGAAGAAGCACGGGCTCAAAGCCACCGAAGATGCTGGCAGCCTGAATGCTGTGAGAGCACCTGTCACCGCTCTGAGCTACCAGCCTTACAGAGGGTACAAGAGCCTAATGGCAGCCTGAACAGGGAAGAAGTTATCCGTGCCCGAGACAGAATACATCTGGGGAAAGGCGACCCGGTGCGCCGCATAGTCCTTGATTCCGGCTGGCGACTCTTCCCTTCCTGCCCTCATTCTCTAATAACAGAACAGGGGCTAACACGCTTCCTCTCAGTAGAGCGTAACTCACCCAGAGAAAAACCCTGCTGCCATAGCCAGGGCTGTTTCTGTATCACGCTACTTGCTAATGGAGCTGCGATCAGCCAGCCCTGGCCGCGCAACCCACGAACCCACGGCGCACAGCCGGCGAAAACGGCGGGATGCCCCCACATGCGCAGAAAGCCTTGCATGGCGCCATGTTGGGTGTACGCAGGCTGCACCCGGCCGCCGGCGTTCCCACCTCCCTGCGTGGGCGGGGGTGGTGCGGACGCCTGGTGTGACCGTGTGGCGGTCTGGTGAAGTTCCTGA
>NW_010259045.1:0-3258 GCF_000690775.1 Eurypyga helias
AAACCATTCTGTGAGTCTATGAAAGCTGCCTTGAAAGACAGCAGAGCTTGATCCCATAAGCCACAGACAACACGAGGTGACAAGAGCAGCTTTAATGAACCTTCTGATACCTCAGAGGCAGGTAAGCCTCTAGTGGAAGGTGTCCCTGCCCATGGCAGGGGTGTCGGAACTAGATGGTCTTTAAGGTCCCTTCCAACCCAAACCATTCCATAATTCTATGAAGCAGTTCCATACCCTGACCTGAAGTGGGTAAACACCTGATTTATCACCCATCTTCGTAACCATGTTTTCTAAGGGTTCTGAAGCTCAGATGTTGGGCCACGACAGCCCCCTGCTGAGGACAGGTACGGGGGTGCAGGTATGGATGTCAGTATAGGTGTTCCACACTTAGCGTGACTCACGTGAGCAGGCCTCTCTCAGGGAGCGTTAAGTCAGATTCTGGAAATGCAAGAGACAAGTGGGATTTTCTCTGGTTTATGCAGTATCAAAGAGTCACAATCCCAATGGGAAAGAAAGCCTTGAGTTGTTTTATCTACAGAAAAGAGCAAAAACACGTGGGGACTTCTTGTTAAACCCACGCAGAAGGGAAAAACCCACACAGACAAGTTGTACGGAAACACTAAATGTTCAAGGAGACTTGCAGCAGCACCTCTGGCCCCTTCCCTGTTTTCCCAGGGCCAGGGAATCCCCAAAGCTCCGGGAATTCAACAAGCCCGTTCTTCACAAAGTGTTTCTGAAGTCCCTCAACCCCCTCTCAAGGGTTGGGAAAACCCCCTCCACGTGTCATCAGAAGGTCATGGAGCAGAACAGGCTCTGGCTGCCAGGAGAATCCGTGCAACCTGCTCTCATCCAGCGTCTTTCCCAGGCACTTCTGAGCCCCTGGCAGGATGAAGCTTCCTGGCGGGAGCAGCCTGCTCCCAGCCACCATCCTTCCTGAGATCTCCTGCCCTTTCCTCCATGACAAGAAGCAGGCACACGCTAGCCATCCGCATCTCCAGAGGGAAGGAGGACAAGAGCAAGCTGTGGCCACCGACGGCTGGAAGCAGCCCACACCCTGCTCCGAGGGTGCCAGGAGCAGGTACAGCCAGCGCGGCCTGCCGAGACACAACCCCACGCGCACCGCGCCACCGCGATACGTGCGGCAACGTCTGCTGAGCACAACCTAAAAAACACCTTCAGGTCAGGATTACTTTCTTTTCCATCCCCTGATGAAGTATTTATCAACAGACTCTCAACCAATTCTCTAATTAAATATCACAATTAACCTTTAGGGCAGAAGAGATTCAGCATTTTCTCAGGATAAAGAGGGGAGTAACAGAATCGTTTCTCAAAGAGGTAAATCATAGAATCATAGAATGGATTGGGTTTGAAGGGACCTTAAAGATCATCTAGTTCCAACCCCCCTGCCATGGGCAGGGACACCTTCCACTAGACCAGGTTGCTCCCAGCCTCCTCCAGCCTGGCCTTGGACACTCCCAGGGATGGGGCATCCACAGCTTCTCTGGGCAACCTGTCCCAGTGCTCCCCACCCTCTCCGTGAAGAATTTCTTCCTGATATCTAATCTAAACCTCCCTGATTTCAATTTATACCCATTACCCCTTGTCCTATCACTACAGGCCCTTGTAAAAAGTCCTCTCCCAGCACCCTTGTAGCCCCCTTCAGATACTGGAAAGCTGCAAATGGCTTCTCCGCATCCCCGAGTCGTGTTTATCACCCAACAAGGCACGAAGAAAGTCCCTGGTTTCTTACAATGAAGGCGGGATCCCTGCTTATCAGTCCCTGGACGAGTTTCAACCAATGTCAGCAGGCGTTTCATCTGGTCTCGTAAAACTCAAGAGCAGACCACAGATCACAGGGACAGCCTGTCACAAGAAGCTACCAGCCCGCCCTCCGAATCCCAGAGACACTTTACCCTCCAAAACGTTAGCGACTTCATCCACTTTGCCACTTACGGTTGAAGTGGCAGCTCGGTCTCCTCCTGGACACGGCGCTGGCTTAACTGGAGCAGCCAACCTCCACACGCTGCTTCCCATTTGTCTCCACCTCTCGTGAACGTACTCAGCACATTTAGGTAACAGCTGCCTACGAGTTTCAGCTGAACATAAATAGCATGTCAGTGCAAGGACAGACAGAAAAAGGAGCAGGGCTACGTGTCCTGTGCTGCCACCGCACAGGTATGTGCCTGAGTAAGGAGTTCAGCCGCGCTCTCGCCCTTCGCCAACTGCTCCTGCCCCGAGGCAGTGACAGAAGCAGCGCAGGGAGTGGAACATGCCCTCTTTAGGGCTGGTTTCCTGGCAAGGGCTGGGAGGAGGGAATGCTGGGCACTGGCACCGCTGCCAAGCGCTTTGTTCGCACGGAACAGCAACCCCAAAGTGGATTTTCACGAGAAACCTCTGAGTTACACCTACTCCAGCACATCCACGTCCCCAGATGCCCTATGCACTCTGCTGGTGCAGGTTTATATGGGAAGGTAAGATGCCAGATCAGGGAACTGATGCAGCTCAGCTGAAAAAACAGCTACGTTAAAGAAGAAAGAGGGTTCCAGCCAGCTCAGCTCCTCAGCACCCAGCCATCCACACGCTCCTCAGCGCCGCGAGACGCACACAAGGAAAACCATAGAATCATAGAATGGTTTGGGTGGGAAGGGACCTTAAAGATCCCCTGGTTCCAACCCCCCTGCCATGGGCAGGGACACCTTCCACTAGACCAGGTTGCTCCAAGCCTCATCCAGCCTGGCCTTGGACACTCCCAGGGATGGGGCATCCACAGCTTCTCTGGGCAACCTGTCCCAGTGCCTCACCACCCTCTCTGTGAAGAATTTCTTCCTGATATCTAATCTAAACCTCCCTGATTTCAATTTGTACCTGTTACCCCTTGTCCTGTCACTACAGGCTCTTGTAAAAAGTCCTCTCCCAGCACCCTTGTAGCCCCTTCAGATACTGGAAAGCTGCAATGAGGTCTCCTCGGAGCCTCCTCTTCTCCAGGCTGAACAAGCCCAATTCTTGCAGCCTTTCATCACAGCAGAGGGGCTCCAGCCCTCTGAGCATCTCCGTGGCCTCCTCTGGACTCGCTCCAAGTGGTCTATATCCTTCTGATATTGGGGGCTCCACAGCTGGACGCAGCACTCCAGGTGGGGTCTCACCAGAGCACTCTCACCTGCCACGGCCCGAGACCAACACCACCCTCAGTCGTGCCGTGTCAAGGCCATTCCGCGCCGCAGCCCTTGTCCCGGGTGTCCCAGCAGAGAAAGGTGAGGA
>NW_010259045.1:3713-5995 GCF_000690775.1 Eurypyga helias
AACCTCCAGCAACTGAGAGCTGCGGGGATTCCCGAGCTTGAGACGGCATCCAGAGCGCCACATCCCACAGCCGCCGACGGATCCACTTCCATTTTCTACTTTCATTCTGACCCCATTCCCATCCAAAACCTCCCGTGACAGCTCAGCAACCTGGTCTAGTGGAAGGTGTCCCTGCCCATGTCAGGGGGTGGGACTGGGGGGGCTTTGAGGCTCCTTCCCACCCAAACCGTTCCGGGATTCCATGATTTGGGATTCCTTCCCTCCCAATATTAACAAATCGCAATCACAGGCAAACGAATCCCCTCAAGATGTACGTAGAATCTCGTTATTTTTACTCCATGAGGACTTATTTTTAAAACAAATTCACTGCTTAGGTGTACCAATAGGCAACGATGGCACAGCAAGCGCTTAGCAACTCAGACTCACGTCTAAAAAAAGGCCAAAGAAATAAAAAAGAAAGGAAGATTCAATCAGGAGGTAGTTTCCACATACCTCTGCACTGAGAACAACCCGGTTTCGCACACTCCTCGCACAGCTCTGCCATCGCGACCTTGCTGCCTTCGCAATAAAACAGGGGGTGATCAGACCTCGAGCCTCGTGCTGCTCCTCCTGCCCCTCATCTGCAGGGCTGCAGCCAGGGCCAGCCAAGCCCCGAACCACAGCAACCGCGGCTCCGGCGGGGGTGAGGGTCCGTGGAAGCTTCACCCCCCTCGCTAGTATTTAGTGGGACTCTCACAGCGATCGCAGCCGCTTTGCTCTCCTGAGCGCGTTACTAGAGGTAGATTGCATGGGAAAACATGATTTTTGTGACTCATCTTCATTTCCCTTTGACTCTGCTCTTGGGAGACCCCCCCTGGAGTGCTGCGTCCAGCTGTGGAGCCCTCAACATCAGAAGGATATTGACCACTTGGAGCGAGCCCAGAGGAGGCCACGGAGATGCTCCGAGGGCTGGAGCCCCTCTGCTATGGGGACAGGCTGGGAGAGTTGGGGGGTTCAGCCTGGAGAAGGGAAGCTCCGGGGAGACCTCAGAGCCCCTTCCAGTGCCTGGGGGGGCTACAAGAAACCTGGAGGGGGGACTTTTCCCAAGGGCAGGGAGGGACAGGACAAGGTCTGACGGGTTTAAACGGAAAGAGGGAGATGGAGATGGGACATCAGGAAGAAATTCTTCCTGCAGAGCGTGGGGAGCACTGGGACAGGTTGCCCAGAGAAGCTGTGGATGCCCCATCCCTGGAAGTGTCCAAGGCCAGGCGGGATGAGGCTTGGAGCAACCGGGTCTAGTGGAAGGTGTCCCTGCCCATGGCAGGGGGGTTGGAACTGGATGATCTTTAAGGTCCCTTCCCATCCAAACCCCTCCATGGTTCTGCGACTTAGGCAAACAATGGCAATTACATCCAAGTTCGGATTTGACATTCCCGTTTTCAGCCAGACCTCCCTGCAAGCACAGCCCTCGCTACATGCCTCCCCCCAGGCGGCAAAGGCCGACCCCCACCAGCTTCCAAGGACGCTCACAGAGCCCGGAGAGGTCACTGTTCAACCCTTCGCTTCAGACCGTCATCAACTTGAACACCAGTAACGAGATTACTAAAGAAAATTAGCATCTCGAGCACACGTTGACTGAAAGTTACTTATACTAACATTTATAACCTTAAAAATAAACTGCCAGCAGTGTGAGTGGCAGCAGAGAAGGTACTAAAATTAGTAGTGTCTGGGGAGAGGGGAGACCCGATATCAGCCCAAGAGACGCCTCCGACGCTCCGAGGAAGAGCCACTGCCAACCAGATCCGACCGTGGAGTATCCGCAGCACAAGTGAAACCCCGCCACGATTTCCCCCCAAAAAATAAGGTACCAAAAATTGATTTTTGCACCTGAGAAATACTAAAGAGCTATTAAAAACAAGAATGTCTTTACAACAGACTAAGTTTCCTATAATTGGTTCCCCTTCTACCCGAAAACAGCAACATGGCATTTGAGGACAAGGCCCCTGACGCCCCCGGGGAGGTTACAGTGACTTCGGGATTCTTGCAGACGAGCCATCTGGATTATTTATAGCACCTCAGGCTGGGGTAAGGAAACCATTCCCAGATGCACCCCACCGCATCCCAAGGCTTAAGTGCTGTTTTAGCAGGAAACGCGACTGCAGCGATTCCGAGTCAAATGTTCACAAGAGCACACCCCATCACACATGGAGTAAATTGTATCCCAGCACGGTTTGGGTGGGGAAGGACCTCAAAGCCCACCCAGTGCCACCCCCTGCCATGGGCAGGGACACCTTCCACTAGAA
>NW_010259045.1:6132-6395 GCF_000690775.1 Eurypyga helias
CCCCTCTTCCCATTTAACCCCGTCACCCCTTGTCCTGTCGCTCCCTGCCATCATGGATCATGCCTAAACGTTCCTGAAAATGCGTAAAGATGAAAGGAAGCAAATGTAAGTCCCTAACGTGACGCAGAAATTCACTACTGCTGCATCTTCACCTTCCTACGTGTACAAGCCCTTGGTTGTAGAGAATCAAAACGCTTCCCACCCCTCGTACTTCATATACACGGGCTAGTTGCACGATTTAAGGCCCATCTTTTCCTACAAAG
>NW_010259046.1:0-1092 GCF_000690775.1 Eurypyga helias
GAAGTCTCACAATCACTAGCCCTTGATCTCAGGGGGAACTTCAACTGACCAGATGGCTGCTGGAAATACAATACAGCAGAGGGAAAACAGTCTCGGAGGTTCCTGGAGCATGTGGAAGAGAAACTTCCTGACAGCTGGTGAGGGAGCCAATGAGGGAGGGAGCCCACTGAACCTCTTGTGTGTGAGCAGAGAAGGACTTGTGGGGGATGTGATGGTTGGCTGTTAGCCTGCGCAACGCGAACACAAAATGATAAATTTTTTTACTCCTGGAGAAGTCAGGAGGAGGATCAGCAGAACGGCTTGCTTGGACTTCCAGAGGGCAGACTTTGACCTGTTTTGGAGCCTGGTTGACTGCCCCTTGGGAGGCAGTCCTGAAGGGCAGAGGAGACCAGGAAGGCTGGACGTTGTTCAAGAAGAAAACATTAAATGCACAGGAACAGTCCGTCCCTGTGTGCTGAAACACAAGCCAGCAGGCTATAAGACCAGCCTGGATGAACAGAGAGCTTTGGATGGAACTCGGGGGAAAAGAAAGAGAATTTATGACCTTTGGGAGAGGGGGCAGCCAGCGTCAGTAGAACTACAAGGTGGTTGTGAGGTTATGCAGGGAGAAAACTATAAGGTCCAAAGACCAACTAGAACTTAATCTGGCTACTGCCATGAAAGGGAATAAAAAATGTTTCTCTAAATACATTCACAACAAAAGGAGGGCTATGGAGAATCTCCATCCTTTACTGGGTGCAGGGAAAAAACATAATGAAAAAGGATGAGGAAAAAGCTGAGGTTTTTAACAGTAAGACCAGTTGTTCTCTGGGTACCCAGCCCACTGAGCTGGAAGACAGGGACGGGGAGTAGAATGAAGCCCCCATAATCAAAGGGGAAATGTCAGCGACCTGCTACACCACTTAGACACACATGAGTCTGTGGGGCCAGATGGGATCCACCCAAGGGTGCTGAGGGACCTGGGGAACTGCTCACCAACCCACTTTCTGTCACCCGTCAGCAGTCCTGGCTCACCGTGGAGGTCCCAGTTGACTGGAGGTTTGCGGCTGACACCCATCTACAAGAACGGCCAGAAGGAGGATCCAGGGAGCT
>NW_010259047.1:0-213 GCF_000690775.1 Eurypyga helias
GCCCCCCAGGACGAGGGCGATGGTGTTGCCGGTGAGGACCCGCGCCAGCCGGGAGAAGTCGCTGTGCCGGTCGGCGCTCTTCTCAAACACCTTCTCGTACATCTCCCGCTGCGGATGCAATGGGCGGCGGGTGACGCGGATGGCGGCGGACCACCCAGGGCAACCCCTGGGGGGGGCACCCGTACCAGGTTGGGGGGGCGGGGGGGGGGCGCA
>NW_010259047.1:280-2056 GCF_000690775.1 Eurypyga helias
GCATGTTGAGCCACTCGACGGTGCGGGAAGGGCTGGGACCGTCCTCGCGGTGTAGGAGGACCAACTGCTTCAGCGCACGCACCGCCGTGTTCTCCAGCATCTGCTCCAGCTGTAGAAGCCATCAGCCACCCGGCGTCACGTTGTCCCACCACCGCCTGTCCCCACACCTCACCTCTCCCAGCGCCGGCTCTTGGTCGCCCAACCCTACGATGAGGATGCAGTCGGCCTGACGGATGCAGCGCACGGTCCACGGCGTCAGGGTACAGTCGGTTTGGTACAGGACGATGCGGTGGATGTCCTCCTGCTGCGCCAGCCAACCCGACAGGCGGTACTCCTGGATGCTGCCGAGATGGAGGGGTCAGCCGGCGGCACGGCGGAGGAGACGTTCCGCCCAACGGGAGTTACCTGTCCAGTGCTGAGGAGCCGAGACGGGCGCGGATGATGTCACTGGTGAGGAGCAGAGTGGGACCTGGGAGAGGTGGGGACGTGGTCATCGGTGTGCCATGTGGCTGTGGTCATCGCCGTGGCATGGTCACCACCACGCCACGGGGCTCTGGTCATCACCATGCCATGGTTGCCACCACACCACAGGGCTCTGGTCATCACCACGCTGTGGTCACCACCATGCCATGACTGTGATCACCACCACGGCGTGGGGCAGTCACCATACCACGGTGCCCACCACGCCACAGGACCACGGTCCCCTCCGTGCCGCAGTCACCGCCCCGCTGGCGCTCACCGATGGCGTTGAGCGCGTGCTTGAGCTCCAGCGTGAAGGCAGCCGTGGGCACGTCGTCACACACCGGCAGCACCGCCACCGTCGACAGGTTGCTGGTGGGGTTGGTGGGCTCCGAGCTGGACGCCATTCCCAAGCTGGAGCCTGCACGGACAGAGACGTGGTGGCAGCAGTGGGGACATCTTCCACGTGCTGCTCCGACGATGGCCACCAGCCCTGGAAGAGCCACCCCTTTGTCCCCAGTCCCAGTGGGACTTACTTGCAAAGGGGCCACGGAGCTGCTGAAGGTTTCCCAAGATCTTCTGGCTCAGGAGGTGGATGAGGCGGGTGACAACCTGCAGGGATGAGGATGGACATCAGACCGGACAGGGCTTCCCAAAGCCATTAACACCCCAGACTGGTGTCCCACACGCCTTTTTGGGTGCCACCACCTACACCCATCCTCGAGGACCCCACAGAGGGACAACCCTTTAGCACGTCAGCCCACCTCCTCCCAACAACCCTAAGCACGTCCTTAATTCCTTAATTAAAGCTGGTTTTAACGAGTGTCGTAGCCACCGGATTGGGGGGACATGGGAGACGTGGTCCTTCTACAGGAAGAGGGTGCAGACCCCTGGATGGGGATCCGGGGGGTACCTGGGGGTATCTGCGCTTGATGTTGTTCAAGGTGCCCTCAGGCAGCTTGGCCAGCTCCGTGTCCCGGACCGCGTGGACCGTGGTGGCACGGGGCTGCCGGGTGAGGGCTTCCACCTGGAGAAGACGACACACGGCCAAGATGTATGGCCCAGACGGATAGGGTGTCCATCCCCCGGCCCCCACACAGGTCTCACCACGCCGATGAGGTCCCCGCGGCCGTACTCCCCGATGAGCTCCTTCTTGCCGCTGCCCTTCTGGATGACGGAGCGGAGGCGCCCGTTGAGCGCGATGTAGGTGCAGTCCGACTTGTCACCCTGCCTGGGGGACGCCACCGGTGGGAGGTCAAACCGGGGCCGAACTGGTCCTCACCAAGTTGAGGTGGGCACCCGCCTGTTGGCACCCCA
>NW_010259047.1:2119-3798 GCF_000690775.1 Eurypyga helias
ACTGTCGGGCGGCCGCGGGGTGGGCGACGCTCAGCACCACGCTGGGCTGCTCCCGCATGATCCTGCGGGTCAACAGCCGTTGGGGGACACACGGTGGTGGCCCCAAGAGATGCCACCATAGAGCTCAACCCGGGATTCCTCTTTGGCGTCAACCCTTTGCCCCCCAAACCTCCGCCGCCGGTGCCGGGACTCACTCGTAGAAGTCCGACTTGGAGATCTTGAGGAAGGTGCAGTCGCGGTTGGCCTTGATGGTGAAGATGAGGGGCTCGCCGGTGAGCACGGCCAACTGCCCCACCATCTCGCCGGGCTGGGTCAAGAAGAGGCAGACGTCCTCCGCCTTGTCGATCATCCGCTGGTACACGTGCAGGCAGCCCCACAGCACGAAGTGGAGGCTCACGTCCTGCCAAAATGCCACCCGGTCACCCCTGGGGGGCACCTGGGAGCCCCCCGGCATGAGGGGTCCCACCAGCATCCCTTGGGGTTTCTTTCAGTCCTCTTCACAGGGTGTTTTTCACCCTCCAGGTGGCTCCTGGAATCATTCCTGCCCCCCCACCCATCGGGCAGGAGGAGGAGCACCCCATGGAAATACGGGGTTGGGGGAGGAAGATGCCACACCAGCTCCCCGAAACCCAGACCCACCTGGTCCCCTTGACGGGCAATGACCGTCCCGGCTTTGGCGTGATGGAGCAAGACACGGTTGTTGAGGAGAGAAGGGTCCTAGAGGGAAGAACAGCATCGTGGGAGGGGATGGAGACCACCAGGAGGCCATAGGGACCACCGTGAAGCATTGGGGGCCACACGAGGAGATGGGGACCCATCCCAAAGAGAGAGGGGAGCACCACGAGGAGACAGGGGACCACTCTGAGGCAACAGGGATGACCACAAAGTGATGGAGACCACCACAAGGAGATGGTGGACCATCCCAAAGAGATGGGGGACCACCTGGAGGCTATAGGGACCACCAAGAAGTGGTGGGGATCCACCACAAAGTGATGGGGACCACCTCAAGACCACAAGGACCCACCACGAGGCAACGGGGACCCACCACGACATGACAAGGACCACCACAAAGCCACGGGGGACCACCACAACGCAACTGAAGACCACCCCAACGCCAGGATGCCCCCACGCCGGCACCGTTGGCGGCCTCACCTCCACCTTCATGAGCTTGACCAGCTCCCGCTTGGCGGCCTCGAAGATGGCGCTGGTCTGGCGGCCCTGGTAGGGTCCGAAGGGACAGTCCCCGGTTACCGAATCGTCTTCGCAATAGTTGTAGTGGTAGATGCCAGACGGTTGCTCCTCCACCGTCACCGACTTGCGCTCCTTGGGCTCGTGTGAGACGGACTGCAGGGAGACGGGACAGCTCCGTCGCTGTCCGTGGGCCACCCCGGTGGAGAGGATTTGGGCGGACACGGCGTTACCGGATCCGGCCTTACCCGGGAGAAGCCAGCCAAAGCGCCGGTGCTGTCCTCCTGCAGCGACACCGAGATGCGGCCGCGCTCGTAGGCCATGTCGAAGTCGGAGCGGGGACCCTTCTGGATGCCTGCGAGGAGCGAGGGAGGGGATGGGGGGGTCACTGGTGTCCGAGATGGGGATGCTGGGAAGGGGTGCATGAGCCGGGGGGTGAACAAGCATGGAGGGGGTGATGCATGAGCCGGGGGAGGGGGATTCAAGAGCTT
>NW_010259048.1:0-11030 GCF_000690775.1 Eurypyga helias
CTTCGCCAGACCGCCACGACTTTGGTTTTTAAGAAGTGTGTGTCCCCTCATGGCCTAAGGTTTGTCTTATCTTTAAAGCACATTGCTCCTCCACATTGTGTTTGATTAAATAACTGCAGCTTGGTGTAGATATTTTGCATATAAGCTGACAGGGTTGACATTGTGAGTATTTTGCAATCATTTGTTTAATTAGCTGAAGCTCTTTGGGGAGAAGTTTATGAAATGGCATACTCCCAAAGTCTAATTTAAATCTGGTTTGCCTTTTTTTTTTTTTCCCTGGTAGAGGGCTTGTAATGCAAAACATTAAAAAAGGTACAAGTGAATGGGAAACAACAAAAACCCTTCTGTTTATGGGTGTGGCCTCAGTAACAAACTTGCCCAAACACAGAAAGGAAATCACATTGGGTAAAATGACCTACAAGAGGGGAAATTGGAATTAAGTCTGCGCAGCTGTCTTGTCTTTTTTTCCTTTTTTTCTTTTAACCTGTACTTCCCCTCTGCTTTCTGTTAGTGCAATGCTTAATTAAGCTTCTCCTTTGTTTGGAGGTTAATTCCTTTTCTAATCTACAGCTGTTTTTACAAAGGTGTTCGTTACCCGAGCAAACAAAGGCTGGAGACTAGAGAATGGCAGGTGCTGACCCTCATTTAGTGGGCAGGGGTCTTTTGCTCACAGTGAAGCCTAAAGGCCCAGGTTTCGAATGCAGGTTTTCTGTGTCAGCTCTCCTCTGTTTTCAGTGAAACGGTTCCTTGGGGGGGAACTGAAGTTTCTGCCATAGCACCAGGGCTACGCTGTCCTGCCTGCTCACTTAATGCACTTAGTTAAGCCCTTTGTGCTCCACAGACCCTTAAACTCATATCTGATTATACACCGAGACGGCTGATTTCTCTCTTGATCCTTAGCTGTCCATTGAAATCACTGAGAAATTAAGATCCTAAATATTTAATGAGATCCCATTTGATCTTCGTGAGTCCCCATGGGGCAGCAAGCTCCTGCACGCGGGGTGCCCTCGTCGCTCGAGGTAGGCTCTCCTGCTTGCTGGCACGGCAATGCTCGGGGTACCTGAGGTCTCTGATGTGTTGCTGTAGCATTTGTAGAACACGCAGAGCACAGGTTAATCATAGAAAAAGTATTTGTATTGCAAGAAACTGGGGTAGCCACACTAGATTTTGGTGCTGAGCTGCAGTGTTGGAGAGTCAGCAGCGTTGGCGGAGTGGGGGCTGACTCGGCACAGCGTAGCCTGTCTCTCTCACATGTTGTACTTGCTCTGGTAAATGGATGTGAGCACAAGACCAAGAGCAAAACCAGCTTTTAGAGGAATAAAGCCTGCGGAAAACCCAAAGGAATGACAGAATGTCCCAGTATTAAACAGCAGGCCCCCTCTTACTCGGCATAGTCCTGTAAGGAGCAGTGTGGCAGGCTCCATCTCCAGGCACGGCTCTGCCGTCCCGTGACAAGGGTGACTCCATCTAAACAGTGGGAAAAGTCAGGCATGACGTAGGAGCCATTGCTTCCCATCCGGAGACCTGATGTTACTGTTTCCTTGGTCTGGTTGCGTGATCAGTCATTTCATGCATTCACACATTATCTAGTGCCTGTAGAAAAGTGATTTTTTTTTAGCTGTGTCACGCTCTAACCTTGTGGCTGTTTATTTCACGTTCTCTTTCTGAGAAATGGCTTTTTGTAGAAGCTCTAGATTTGAGGGAAAAGAGCAAAGGCAGTTGTGGAGCTGGTCAGTTAGTGCTGACACAGCATAATTAACATGCAGGTATTTCTCAAATCAGCAGCTAATGACAGAAATCCACATCCTGTTCTTCTGTGCAGAAAATAAATGGGATTATCATTTAAAATAGCTTTTGTCCGTTGTGCTTTCTAAGTAACCTGCACACGTGGGTAAAACATTTTGCACTTTCTGACATTTTATTTTTTTTCCAGAAGAATTGGCAAGCTGAGAAATGGCACAAACGGCTCAAGGTGTATTGACTCTTGTAATCAGTAGCTAGTGAAATTAGCATATGCCTTCTGTTTTGTTTGCACAGATAATTACAAACTAGATCCAGAAAACATCCTCCCAGAGGTGTGCTTTTGGGTTTTGGGAAAACACTGGCATGGGAAAGAGGGAAAGCACAAAGCGTTTTACCCCCATTCGTAGCTGGCTCAATGCTACAAGTCTTGCAAAAATTCAGTAGAAGTGGAAAAGAAGAAGAATGTGGGAGGAAAAGCAACATAGGAGGAAACAAAGGGCTGTGGGAACAGCTCATTAGTACAGATTGCGTTCAGCTATGCAAGAGGGCAGGGAAGGCTGAGAGAGCTGGGTCTGTTCAGCTTGGAGAAGAGGGGGCGGAGGGGGATCTTATCAATGCTTATCAATATCTAAAGGGGGGGTGTCAGGAGGATGGGGCCAGGCTCTTCTCAGTGATGCCCGGTGACAGGACGAGGGGCAGCGGCCATAAACTGGGAAACAGAAGGTTCAACCTGACCATGAGGAAACCCTTCTTCCGGGTCAGGGTGACAGAGCCTTGAACAGGCTGTCCAGAGAGGGGGTGGAGTCTCCTTCTCTAGAGAATTTCCAAAGACACCTGGACTTGTTCCTGTGTGACCTACTCTAGGGGATCCTGCTCTCTGGAGGTCCCTTCCAACCCCTTCCACTCTGTGAACCTGTGAAAGACACGGACCGTGTTAGGTGAGGCACGAGGATGGAGAAATGGAGGTGCACGCCACACAAAGTAGGTTCTCCCACCCACCAAATTTGCATCATTGAGCACCTCCAAACCTAAAGATTGCTTTTCTGAGGACGCTTCCCTGTCCAAAATGCTTTCTCAGTACTGGGCTGCTTTAAGCGCCTGGCCCTCCTGCCTCGGCAGGCTGGCACGGTGGTGGCCTTCTTCGGTAGTTTGCCTTCAGGGAGCATGAGTACGTTCAGGCCAAATGGCAAAGCGCATGCATTGCTGCAGGCTGTGCTGTCCAGGTGAGCTTCGAATGGATGTAGAAGCTCACAGCCAGCAAGCCTGGAAAGGGCTGTCCTTCAACCAGGTAGTGCCAGGTCAAAACCACTTGTCCGGTACCTGTCTCCTGTCTGCCCTGGGGCCCAGAGGTCCAGGCAGGGGGAGGATGGGTTGCATCCATGAGTTTCAACTCTGTGTGCTTGGCCAGTGCGTCTTGCGAAGGGACTGAACTTTAGTGTCTGGCTACCTGGTGGCATTGGAAGTGTATCCACCACCTGGCACCTCCCTGTTTTGAGGACAGCAGGAGGAGGTGAGACCTAGCACCCATCTATGGCTTGCTAGAAAAGGCAGAGCAGAAGTGGCTTCTAGTGAAGAGCCCAAGCTATGGTTACAGTCTTGATTTTTTTCTCTAGCCAAATCCCACTGGGGATGTGGGTGTATTTTTAGGCTGTTTTTTCTGATCCACACTTCCAGCCCCAACATATTGTCCATGTAAAGCCTCATCCCAGAGGCACTGACCACCCCTGGAGTGGTGCAGCGTGGCGGGGGGAGAGTGGTCTGCAAGCCCCCCAGCCTCCAAATTATTGATTTGGATGTTTAACAAAACCAACCTCTGCCCCAAAATCCTCACCTCCCCAGAGGGCCCCAGTATGTACCAGCATCTCAGACTGCAACGCCGAAGAGATGTAAGTAACGAGCAGATGTACGTAACGAGCAGATTTTATTGACAGTAATTGCACTCGAATTAACTAGATGCCTGTGTAGTTGGTGGCTCCTGCAGCCTGACATCCCTCCTGCAGCACTGGAAAGCTCATTGCTTTGCCTCGCAACGGTTCCTATGCCAGGAAGCTTCAGAGGGCACAGCTCTCTTGGCATAACTCTAAAATAACTTGGCAAGTAAGCTCCGGAGGCTTAAACTCTTGCCCCAGCTGGGATACATAATGATCTTGCTACCTGCTCTCTTTGATCTTCCCTTTGTTCTCTGATTTTCACAGAGTTACGATTTGTTCGCACACCCAAAAAAATAATAAAAGGGAGGGGGAGTAGAAGGGGAAAAAGAAAAAGGAAGAGGATTGGAAACGCTCCCTGCAATTTGCAGGCAGGGCTGAGATGCAGCCTTGGCTCTGCTCTTGGTGTCCTCAGGGTGGTAGTGCAGCCACTGCTTCCCCGTGCCTTGCCGGCTGCCGGGAAGGACACACGCACGTTTAATTTGTGCTCAGAGCTTTGTTTCAACCTGCATCCCTGTATTTAAATGACACGGACGCATCTGCTCGCGTGGTTTGTTCCCTGAAGCTGTGTCAGGGTCGAGTTGGGAAGAGGACATTTTTGTGATACCATGCTAGATGTGAGGGTTCGGAGTCAGGGGATGCAAGTCTCTGTCAGATCAGCAAGGATTTAGCACAAATCTCTTCTGCCACTCTATTGCAGCCTCAGGAGACGAGGCAGGGCTTCGCGGGCAGCTGGCCAAAAGCCACATGGGTGAAGAATAAAGAAAAAAATACATAGGGAACTTTTCCTAGGTACGAAGATAATATTTTTTTCTCTGGGTCCACATAAAGACTGAAGTGGCTTATCCAAAATCTTTAAAGAAGCCAATATTACTGACTGGATAGCTGGGAGTTGTCCGTACAGCACTTCTCAGATGGCAGAGGTATGTCACACAGTTACAACCCCAAGCCAGGCTGAAACGCAGCCGGCAAGGCTGACCCGCAGCCGTCCCCAGCGTTGTTATCGAGGCTGTGTCCCTCAACGATGCTTTTGTCCTTACGTTTCTGTTGTCGGGGTTTGTTCCCTGCGCTGGCGTGCTGCTGTTCTGAAAAGCGTGGTGTTACAGGAAAAGATAATCACGTAGTGGGATTTAAACTGTTGCAGAAGCGATTGTAGTACATGATCCACTTAAAATGATGAGTATAGCTAAAAGTCACAGAATTTTACAGTGCACGGACCGTAATATACTGCAGGGCATCCGTCTTCAGCTGGAGGAGTTCAAATCTGTGGAGCTTTTCAGCCTTCATCTATGAAATCACTTTAGCTCTTGGGGTTTTCATTTGGCTTTCTACTTCATTTGATTGTGGCCATGTTTGAATAATGTCAGAGCGGAAATTGGTTTTATTGGACTTAATTTTGTCCGCAGCAAGATGTACGTTGCCTTGAAATATGATATAATTCCCAGGCCAGAAGGAGATGGGCTTCTCTTCAAGTCAGACCTTGGCTCTGCCGGCTTGGTTTTTACTACACTGAGCTGCAAAGTAGCCGGAAATGGTGGAAATTGCAAGGTGGAAGTGGGTTTAAATGGCAGTAATCTCTACCCTTGCTTCAGGGGGAGAGCTGTAAATTGCCACTCGCTCTTGGTTCTTGCCCTAATGCAGGTCACTGCTCTGCTTTTGTTTGATGGTATTTCACCTTTTCTTGAAGTGGTCAAAGGTAAAATATTATAGGAAAAGAAGGCTATATAGAAGTGTGGAAGAAAAAGAAAGTCAAGTCTGTGTCCAATTGCTTCATAGTATTGGATGTTGCGACTTCTCGGGTAGAAAAAATTCCTTCCAAGGGTGGGGATGCACACAGATGGAGATACTGGCTGTGGGTGAGGGATAGCTGAGGTCTTTGACTGAGTGCACTGAGTGAAAAAAACCCAAAGCAACGTGGTGCAGGATCTCCCAAAGCCCTGAAATCATGCATGGCTCATCCAGCAGCCATGCTCCAGGTTGAAGCCTCCCAGCCACCACACTTTTATCTTAAATCCCAAAGCAGGAAAGTTGGCCATGTGAAGAACTATTTAAGCAAAAACAAAAGCCCAAAACGTAGTGGTGTAGATCACATTTTCTGGTTACCATGGTTTTTGGAGGCTTTGTATTCATTGTATTCTACATATCAAATATAGACATAGCTAATTTCACCTGGAGAAGTGTTGGGATTTTCTTTACTTTTTAAAGGGAAGATTTTGTCTGTCTGTTCTTGACCTACAGTTTCTGGGGGGCTGCTTGTTTGTCTGTGGCTTTTGTGCGCCCGCATGCAGAAATGCCACTGAATAAAGATCACTGGGGAGTCTGTTAGGCTCTGCGTAGTAATGCTGGGCTCTAGCTGGAGTAGCTTTGTAGTAGCTCAATGCAGTGAATGCTCATATCAAAGATAAAGGGTGGCGAGCCAATTTTTGGCTGAGAGTCGCTGCTTTCTCAGCAGGCAGATTCAGCAGTTACACAGCAAGGCAGATCTGGCAGCAGTACAAACCCCAGAGCCTGAGTGTTTGGCACAGGGGCTGGAAAGGTACCGGCCGGTTCCCGCAGAGGTCAGAGCAGATGATGCCTTCTTGCTTTAAATCTCTGCAAACCAGTGCAAGAAGTAGAGTCTCCATTTCTGTTTTGGAAGAGGAATGGTTTATTCAAGTGTGCGTACCGTGGTGGTATTGTGCTGGGCTGCATTATCCTTGCTGGTTTGGTTGGAAATGAAATTTCCCCTTTCCTCCTCTTAGCGGTACTTGGGATTCGGTGCATTTTTGAACTGTGGGTATATTCAGCTTCGGAGGGATTTTGCATTTGCACGTGGCAATAGCTGTCTTGTCGTAAGGACTGTGACCTTCACATTTGCCATTAGCCAAAACCAGAAGATTGTCTCATAGCTGCACACACATTTATGATGATGTTTCTCTTACCCTACACAGTGTCTTTTGGGGAAAAATTTGTAACTGGGAACCAGGAGAGGCTGTGCAAGTCAGAACATGTTCACTCTGTCTTCAATCTCTCCTTGAGCCCAGCACAGTTTGTCGCTAATCCAGCTGGATTTGAGCTGCACACTGTAATGTACCAGGAGAAATGTATAATGATATATAGGTCTTACCAGGTGAGAAAAGGGAGAGAAAGAGACTGTTCCAGCACAGAATTGCCACCGGGACTGATGCTCCTCCTGCCTTTCTCTAAAGAGATCCTGGTGGGTCACACACCACTTTAAATGGGCCAAACTGGGGGCAGGGGTGGAGAGGGAAACACAGTTTGCTGAAAACGATGTAGTACATATTGCCTGTGTGTTATCTGAACTGGAGAGAACAGCGGGGATAACAAATTCATGACATTTTTAGTTTTGCTGAATATTCCTTTTCTCTACTAAAAGACAGATTTTCTTCTGCGTTTGACACCTGTAGCCGTTCGCTGCACCAGTGGAAATGGAGGGTAAAAATATCCCTATGATAATTCCGTAGTACTTTACACCAACTGTGCCATCACTTTGCACAGGCATAAAAATGACTAGATGAGGTACAGAAAATCAGTCCGTAAATCCATAAAAATCGTGGGTTTTCTGCCTCTACTGATTTTCCATTGTCTGCATTCATTAACAGAGAGCAAAATGGATGAATTAGTGCTCAGTTCCAGGCAGCTGTTCATCTAACTTCCCCAAGCTGCACATGCTGAGGGGGTTTAGGATATTTTCACTTGCAAAGAAATAGAAATAAACCCCAGCTTCTGGTCTGTCTTCCGCTTTCTTTCCTCCCGAGGGCAGGCAGCCCTGTGTTTTGTGCTTCCCTGAAGCCCAGCTCTGATGGCATGGCCTCCTCCAAACAGAGATTTGGTACCGAAGAGTGGCTTTCGCATGCATCCTTCTGCTTCTCCGGGTGGTTCCCAGACCTCAGCCACCAACTCTCGTGTTGGGGCGTACGTTTTCCGTTAAGAACAGCCTGGGAGGTGCTGAGCTCCTCTTGGCTGTGTTGGTCCTGCTAGAGTGCATGCAAAAATAGTCTCTAGGTTGACTAGAGGGGATTTTTGAGAGCTTTGAGCCCACTGTGGCAGCGTAGGAGAAGGACCATGACTTGGCATCCGTCACCTACTGAGAGGTAGAGGGGCTTGATTTACTTTACGAGAGGCGATCACGCTCATCCTGCCTGTTCACAAGGATGGGGAAGGCTGTGGGTTAGGCAGCCTTTGGCAGGAGATCCGTCGCTTCCCTGGGGAGAAGGGATTTGGAGGAGGGTTGGGGGGTGACCCCACTGCCCCAGACTCAGCTGGAGGATGAAGCCAAGAACCCAGGCAAAAGCAAGATTACGCTCAAGGATGAGGTGCCTGCGGGAAGGAGGGTGGAAGGAGCCGTACGTGGTTTCAAAAGGAGGCGTTAAGCCTTGCTCCTTTGGCCGAAATCACGTTGGAGAGCAGCGGGATGAGCCGCCCTGTCAGCAGAGCCGGGCACGAGCGTCCGGGCAGGAGACTGAGGAGAGGCAGCTGGGAGAGGGACAGATGCTTGGATCCGCTTGGAAAACACAACCGAGTAATTTGGGATACAGATGGCATGTCAGAGAGAAAGGCTGCATAGGTTATTAATACGGTGGGTGGCTTTCTAGGGAAGGGGACTTCTTAAGCTGTTACTTTTCTCCCTTTCTGCAGCTCGATGCTGCTGATTACAGGAGGAGAAAAGGATTATTACAGATATTAGCTATTTAGACACTAGAGATAACTCACAATGCTGAAAACTGAACTTATCTCTGATTAAAATTTAATTGCTCCCAAGCTTCCACCAGTTACTTGCATTAAGTTTCACACCATCAGAAAGTGCTCATCAACCAGCGTTGGATTTAACAGGAATTTGGCAGATGTTAGCAAAGTGCTGGAGGAAATCCAAACCACAAGATCTGCGGCATATCATATGTTTGAAAATTTGTTGGCAGCTGAAAGGAAAAAAAAAAAAATCACAAACCTGGATATAGCAAGAACTGGACACGGATCTCGTCTCATCAAACAGCCAAAAGGTTGGATCGTCACCTCCAGCACCTGGAAGGCCGGCACGGGTCACCAAGTGCTGTGTGTCAGGCGTCTCGGAGAGGTGTAAACGCAGCAGATACTGTAGTATTGGCTTTTAAAGTGCCTTATGCGAGGAACATTGGTATCTCCATGGAAATCTTCAGGAAAAGAAAAAACAGTCTGTTCTGAGGCAATTTAGCAAATTAGCTATGTTTTACACAACTTCGGTTCTCATCACAGATTTCCCTTCCTCTTGAGGACATTTATTCAGAAACAGGGTCCTTGTTCACTAAGAGACTAATTTATTTCTGGTACGTATTGCCTTCTCTTACTCTCTCTTAACTTACCAGCCTCCTGCATCGCCTGGCTTTTTGTCACCGGGGTGTGCTCCTGGTGCAAGGGGAGGGCAAACACAAGCAGCTAAACGTGTTCAAGAAAACTTGATCCATTTTTCCCTGTGTGTATCAATAAAATGCACTTAGCTCTACATCAGCGTGGAGTATGAGAGTAGCCTCAACAGCCATAGCACAGCGAGACTGCGGAGGGAGAAGGGGCCTATTTTAGACAAACAGTAGCTGAATTAAAATTTAGGCTGGTACAAGTCCTTTTTGAAGAAACGCTTACTTGTGTTCAAAAAGAAATAGAGTGCACTTCATGATTCAGTGTCTGTCATGTTTTAATGCATGCAAGTATCTTGACAGTGGTTGTGGCAGGAGCTTGTACTGAAAAAAGTAAATCTCACCCTAAGCCTTTTTCAATTGAAACTGTGTTTGGTGGAGTTTGTGCGAAAGATTAAGTCTGATTCACCGCTTGTTGGGACTGAGCTGATGGGCACGGGGAGAGAGCAGGACCCGCCTTGTGCTGCTGCAGCAGTTGATCCCTTATGTATGACTTCATTTTCCTCGAGTATCTAGCAAAATGCATCCCCTGGGCTCTTGTCCTCGGTGACATGACCTGGGGTCGGCAGATCTCTGTGGCTGGGTACGTGCCACGGGAGAGATGCTGGATCCCTGTGTTAATCCTGCCTCATCTTTTGGTGCTGATCTGGCTTTTTTTCATCTCCTGGGGAGGATGGAAGCAAATGGGAGTTTAAAAGTTTGGGTCTGTTGCTGGGAAATGAGCTCAGCCTATGCTAGGCTCTTAAGAGTTGGCTTAAATAACCTTAAGCCTAGGCTTAAAAACTGTACTGAACCAGGGACTACATGCTGCCGTGCTCTGCTCTACCAGCTTAACAAGTTTGGTATGTGGTAGTCTCTTCCTTTATTTGTTGTATTATTACTAATAATTGATACAGTTTTTATAGAAAAAAAAAAAGCAAATCGACATACTTCAAAAATTATCCATCCCTTTCAGCTCCAGATGCAAAACCCATCCGTGCACCATTTCACATAGTATTTTCTGAAGATTCATAGCGTATATTGTGCAAAGCAATTCAGAAATGTATGGATAGAAATTCTATTTCCAGCACTGAAACTTGTTCAAAAGCTGATAAGAAAGGAGATTTTTTTTTTTTCCCCCCCCAAGCACCAAAGGCAATCGATTTGGAACTTGAGCAGTGACGTGGGAGGCAGAAGGTACGCGTCGGCTGACACGGGGCTCTTTGCCAGTGAGCGGAGAGAAATAGGGCAGCGCGGGCTCTCTCCAGGTTTTTCAGAGCAAATCTGAAGCAGATGTTCCTTAGCCCTGAGACACTGCTCTAACCACAAGCGCTAATCTAACCTGACCGTAATAAAGGCTGGCCCTGCTTCTAATTCTGTCCAGCAAATGCAGAGAGACGTACACAGCAAACCATGGGAGGGATTTAGGCCATCTTGGGCTATTTAAAGTGTGATGGGCTAGCCCATCCGTTGGGTTCCCTCTGCCATCACGGCAGAGGGGCATCTCCAGATGAGGATTTGGAAGCCCACACGCCAGAACTGAGTGTTCATGTTGGTGTGTGGAGAGGATGTGTGTGGTTTAGTGGAAATCATAGGTATTCGAGGTGTGATGTAAATACAGCGGTCAGTGCTTGGCAAGGTGCCTTGAGGGTTTCTCAAATGGAAGCGTTACTCTTTTAGGATTTTCTTAGATCTGGCCTGACATGTGCAACTTCATTAGACTGGACTCCCAAGCCAGTCCTGACCCTGTGCGATGGGGAGATAGATGAAACTCAAAGACTGACCCCCTAAATACCTTGATACTCAAAAGGCCGGTGCTTTTTTAAGACAGTGGAAGCTACTGCTTGATTAGTACTTTTAAAAATTGGGCCACTTGTTCAGAGACTAAACCGGGGATCCTATTTATGAAGGTCTCAACCTAAATGTCTTATCCCCTGCGTTTGCCTTTTTTTTCCTATGGGAAAAATAATGAAATACAAAAATTAAGGGA
>NW_010259048.1:11046-32874 GCF_000690775.1 Eurypyga helias
GCTTGACCCACTCATAAGAGCACAGGCTGCACAGGGATCAGTCCCTACAACTGGCCACTGACCATGCCTCTCACTTCCCGCCCCACACCACCATTTTTCTGTCAGTGGGACGGTGGTTTTCTAAATATTCAGTGCCCAAAGAATGTTCTTTATTTGGTGAGGACTGTAACATTTCAGGGGAACTAATTTCAAACAGCAAAAGAGCCCCCACTCATAAGAGCACAGGCTGCACAGGGATCAGTCCCTACAACTGGCCACTGACCATGCCTCTCACTTCCCGCCCCACACCACCATTTTTCTGTCAGTGGGACGGTGGTTTTCTAAATATTCAGTGCCCAAAGAATGTTCTTTATTTGGTGAGGACTGTAACATTTCAGGGGAACTAATTTCAAACAGCAAAAGAGCCTAAACTTGTGCCTGCTTCACATGCTCCTTCACTGGCCGCTGGAGCAGGAGGTCTGCCAGGAGCACGCACTTGACTCTTCCCCTCTCTCGGCACATCTCTGTCACAACTTGTTGACGTTCTCAGGGCAGCATTTGAGTAGCTGCCCCACTTTTTAAGGGCTGAAATATCTTTCTAGCTCTCCATAGCTCTTTCCATCCATAGCCTACCAGCCTGGGACTAATACGGGCCTTTCTCTACCTCACAACTCCTGCGATGAGATGGCGAGTGTGCGATGGCATTGTCTTCCCCAACACCTCGCACTTCCTCCAGCATCATAGACCTGGAATAAATATCCAACTGCTCTTCCTGCAACCTATAGCTTCTCCAGATGAATGCAGTAAGACAAATCTTTATCTGTGTCTCCCACTGACTGCCCAAACGATGGGCTTATCATTACCTGCCATCGCCATTGCCACACGTCGGCTGCGCGTGTACGACAGCTCACCTAACCTTGGCCACCAAGGATGGTGTGGACTGAATACGTATTTCACAGACAAAACTGAGGACGCCCGGCAACGAGGAAGGTTTAAACAGGGCTTTGTTGTGCTCCCATCTCACTGCGTGGCAGGAAGAGACAGGCAGCAGGGGAAATTTTGCTGACACAGCTTTTCTATTGTCAGCAATCAGTTCGGAAGTTTTGTGTGATGAGATATATTCCGGCCAACAAAGGATGCCCTTGGCTTCAGGTTGGGTTATTTGAGGTTGGAGTTACTCATAATTTACTTTTTTTTTCCTAGTATGTGTGGTTATTATTGGCAAAACCAGGTCTCTGCCTGCAGTTCTGATGGAGCACATCTAACTTAAAGGAGTTCAAGTTACAAATGTTTTTATGGGTGTCAATTTTGGTTTCACTTGTCTTTAAAAAAAAAACAAACAACTTTTAATGAATACCAGTTATACTGAGACAGGTGTTTTGAGTGCAAATCTTCTATCACGTCCTTTTTCATGTGCTATTTGATCAGATTCGGTTACCTCTAATTGTAATTCGTTTTGTGGAGGAAGAAAAGTGCATAGAAACAGACACACACAAACACAGCTCGTTCATCGCGCCGTTCTGGAGGTGGGGAACTGAGTGTTGCTTCCACCCTGCAATCAGACTTTAGCACTACCCTGCTGGTTATGGCTCTCCAAAGGTGGAGAAAGTGGTAATTCAGCAAATATTACCACGGGGATGCAACACGTCAGCCAGAAAGAACCTTTTTTTCCTCCGTTCCCTATACCCTGCTGCACTGGGCTTTGCAGAAGGAAAGATGTCGATAAATGTTAGAAAATGCCTCAGATGTTACGAGCTTAATTTGTGCTCAGTGCTCTGATGGGCTTCCTTCGGCCTGTTAGGCCCCTGCCTGGAATATGAAAAGGTTTGTCAGGAGAATTTGGGATGTGTGCTGGGGGTCTGCAGCCCTGGGCAGAAGGTAGGTGCCCCTCCTGCACAGATTCATCTAAGAAATGCAATTTATAAAACCCCTCGGGCTGCTCTAACAGAGCAGCCAAGCCTCAACATTCCCAGGGCATCTGCCGGCCGACGAGGGGCAAGACCTGGCTCCAATGGAAAATACCACTGAAGCTAATCTGGAGTTTTGTTGGGCTGCCCCAGTTTCCAGGGCCATGGGGAATGAGTTGGTGGGTGAGCAACAATGTCAGTCAGCTCCTGCCACAGTCACACCATGGAGCTGGGGCCGGTCTGCCCCACTGCTGTTGTGTCCTCTGGGCATGGTCACTGCCCAGAGGTAGTGACCAGGGGTAGCAGGGAGTGATGTCCCACTCCTCTCAGGTCTGATTTTCCCTCTCTCTGATAGGATAACGCTATGTGGAAACACCCTCATCTCCAAGGTGCCCTTCATCCCAAGGTAACCCTTAAAATAAATGATAAATGATAGCTGAAGGCACCGCCCCACACTGCAGATTGTGGCCACTGGACTTGAGGGGTGGGTTGGATGTCGAGTCAAGGAGCCATCCAACATTGTTGGCATTGAGAGTATCCTTGGGTTTGGAGTTGAGGGAACAGAGGGCTGAGAGGTGCTCGTGAGGCTGAGGAAAGCCCCAAGTTGGGATGTGTTGCCATAGGGGATCTTCCAGGAAAGGAAGACAAATGGAATACAATGGAGAAATACTACTGGAAGGAGCAGTTCATTGCTCAAGGGCAGATGTAGAAGTGGTTTGTAGGTAATGACAGGTGAGACACGTAGGGGTAGGTTTTGGAACAAACCCAGGATGAGGAAAAGAGCTAAAACCAGTGATTTAAGATCCCCTTTAGGGGAGGTGAGCCAGCACCATGCCCAGAGAGCTGTAATGCAGGTTCCACACGCACGAGATTTTATTCAACGTGCAGGGAGAGAAATCTGGGTGAGAGTGAGATTTGGGGATTTCTGAATGTTCAACTGGAATTCCAGCAGCAATCCTGTTCACCTGCCAGGGCTCAGCCTCCCCGGTGCAATGTTGCTGTTGGCTGATGAAGGCAATCTAACACTGCGTTTCCCACTTGGAGCATCCCTGCAGACTAATTGTCTCCAAAGGAAGTATGTTCAGTGACACTGGCTTAGCTCGTACTGCTTTCATCCAGCCGTGCTGGGCTTCAAGATTTAGATACTATCAAAAAGGAAAAAGCAACCTAAAAAGGCCCAACTTCATTCTAGGAGGAAGGAGTTGTTAAGCAGGTTGGTCCTTGCGCTTGGCTTCACTCTCATTTTACACCCTCTGCATCCTCTTTCCAAAAACAGCTCATTCAACATCTCTCGGGCTGGCCTGGGTCACTTCTGCCACGGTTTTGTCTTTCGTTTAGGCAAACACCCCAGCTTGGACTTGCCTCATCTTGACAGAAAGGGACACATCATTTTCTGTTACGTGGTTATCGGAGCCCTGCACGCTTCAGCTGACAAACAGATTGTCAAACAACCTTGAACAATATTTGCTCAGGGTGCCAGAGAGAAAAGAAATCTAATAGCTGCTTTTAGATTCAGCTCCTTCCATATGTGTTTTATTTGGTTTTCCTTGCACACACTCAAAATTTCCTTTCTGTTAGATCACATTCAGCCTAAGTTGCTTACTGGGATTTGTTATCCAGTGCGTGCTCATGTTTAACAGTTGGCTGGATCGAGAGCTGATTTTTCTTGTTATCTCCACTGCTTTCCCTCAGTGGTGAATGGCAGGGAATAGTGGCTCCTCTCAGCGGCCACCAGTGGGCCGAAAGCCGTGTGTGGCAAGTAAGTCTGAGGTCAGCGTGCCCCGTTAGGTACCCGTTTCTTGGAGGATGCTCTTAGGGATGCTCTTGAGTCTCTTCAGTGCAGGATGCTCGTTGCCATTGCTGAAGACAGAGTCTCGGGCAGGAAGGTGATTCGGATTGCTGCCCCCAGAGCCGAAATGATGCATGTTGCTGGAATAAGGCTGCATCTCCGTTACAACCCAGTGCCTCGTTGGAGTCTGTTTGACCAGGCCTCTCGGCCTCTATGAGATTTCTGCGTGCTCTGCTCTGAACCAGAGCTGCAGACAGCGGCCGTTTAACTGAATCAGTGTCGCTGGTTTAGCTCAGATACGAAGTTTAATAAGGGAAAATAACAGCTTAATTTGGAAAGGCAGCTTGTAGGCCAGGGTGACCGACCTTGTACGAGTGATTGCTGCCAAGAGGATTAGGGAGTTGTATGTTGTACTCAGAAACGTACTGTGGACATGCCGAGCTTGGCGCAGACGATGGGAAGAGTGGTCCCTTCAGCCCAATACCTTGTCTGAGCTTCGGACTCTGCAGATGGAGATTCCTCAGGGAATAACCTGGATCGAAAAAAGGGCTCATTCTTTTGCGTTAGCCAGTAATTTCCTCATACAATAACACAGGAGGATCAAAGCCTTCCCTGTCGTCCTCTTGTTGTACTGTAATCCTTGGCACGTCTCGGCACCTCCCAGGAGCGCCTCGTGGACTGTGATGAATGATGTCCTCTGCGGAAGGAGAAGGAAACAAGGACATTGGGTTGTCTGGCCTCTCCCCACCAGCCTGTTCTTCGCATCCATACTGTCGTTCTGGATTGTCTGGTTATCCATGGAAAGGCTGAAGCCTTTCCCAGCACCAGTCAAGCACCTCAAGGAAAGATAAGCGAAAAGCTTGCAGCTTGTTTTGTGCCCCAGAGATTTTCTGTAAGAGGCACTGCGTTTTTCAGGATCCAGAAGCCGTTGCTGTTGGGTGGCACGATTTCCAGCCAAGTCTCAGGAATGGAAATATTAATACAGTGAAGGCGATGGCATTGCAGGAATCTGTAGGCTCCTGCTACCATCAGTCTTGGGAGGCACCCCAAAGAGCACCTCTCTCTCTCTTTCTCTCTCTTCAAGCAAAGTCCCATTTTTCTCTGCCTTGGAACAATCTCCGCAGCAACTGAGCAGAGCGGGCGAGCTGCTTGCCACTGCAGGGCTGACGCTTGTGGTTTGTGTTTCGCTAAGCAGCTCCGGGTTGGCATGCCAATGAACTCTCTGTCTCTGATCAATGGTCGGTCAGGCTCTAGCCTCTTAAAAATAAAGAGACTAATATTTATTTGAAGGTTTAAACATTTCTTGACTTATTTAGTACTGACCGCTGGGGTCTATCGCAGGTGACCTTCTCCCACCCCTCCCATATCAAGCCTGACCACCATACTAGAAAGTCTGTTACTCAATTCCAAATTAGTTCAGTGTTATGCTCTGTTTTTTTCAGTGTTCCTGGCCCGACAGATTTCCTCTCATTATAAATTATTCTATCTGCTTCGGCTGCATGCTTTTTCTCATTTACATTTAAGATAATGGAAGAAGAGTTGCTTTTGATGACATAAGTGAGCTAGATTTTGGGTTAGCATTATTATAAAATGAGATTTCTGGCTGGGTAATGTAAAATATTAGGGTTTTTGAGGGTTTTAGTACCTGTAAAGCACTGCAATGACTAGAGAACTAATATATTTCTTCCCTGCAAATTGATGAAACTTCTTGATGCATGCATGGAATGTGAAAGGCTCAAGGCTAGTAACGTTACAGGTCTCAACACATGTACTAAATGGTCTGCTGTGAAATGTTTACAAACCAAAAACATTTCAACATATTAGACACTGAAGAGGGGGAAAATTAATAATCACTGTAGGCTGGTGCGTTTATTTTATGTTACCTGTGAGAGCTGTAGAATGAGTTTTAGGCTGTGTGCTAGTAGCATACAGCTGCTCTTCAGCCCTGTATTGTAGCAGTAGGTCTATTCTATGCTTAGAGTACAATCTGTAAGTATATAAGGGTCTGTATTTCAGAGCCAGACACAAATTGCTTGAGTACTTCTTTTATTCCTCCTGGTTTCCTGTTATGCTTTTGAATCTTGCAGTTATATGAAGATACAGTCACGCTTAGCTAGGCAGCAGGTACATTTTTCAAGATGTGTACTATGGACCAGGCCAGAGTTTCTCTCGTCTCTCCTCTCTCTCCTTTTTTTTCACATGTTGAATATATGTTGGGTATTTTCATCCTTATGAGAGATATGATTCTTTGGTTCAAAGTATCGCATTTATGCTTTGCACTGACATTAATTTTACGGTTGCATGTATTATACAAAGGTAAGGAGATTGCATGGCTTAAAAATCTCTGAAGGACACAATTTATTTTGTTAATTTCTGTGCCATCCTATCTGCTTTTCTCTACCAGTTTCCAACTTCCTCAGATTCCTGATGCTCGTGGGGATCCACAATGCCTGTGTTGGTAGCCCGAGTGGATCAGGTGCAGTTTAGGCTTCTAGGCCACAAGTACATTTTGGAAAAATCTCTTTTCTGGCATAGCAGCAGCTGGATGTTGCTCTGTGCAATTGGTGCCTCTGGTTTGGACCAGTAGTTCCCCTGGGCATATAAGCTGTAGCACCTGACTGCATGCAAAGCCACGTGCCAGACCTGGGGAGGCAGGCATAGTGAGTCAGCCTGCCCTATATTGCTTTGCAGCACTACTGTTCACTTTCATGTCGGGTTTTTTATGTCTTTCTTTTCTGTGGGCCCAATGCAAAGCCCCAGAAGGTCAATGGGTGTGTTCCTCTGCGTCACAAGAGAAACCATGCTTACGTTGCAATGTGCTGGTCTGAACTAGCCATTAACAAGAGCCATCTGAACGCTGACAGATGTAAACCTAGAAATCAGCACTGATGGGTTTTCCACCTTGGGCTTATGTATTGTCATATTGCCATCCACTACGCTTCTGATTTTTGGATTCTGTTCCTTCCTACCTCTCAACCTCCTGCTGTGACTTTTCAGCGGAGATAACTAGCCATGGTAATGCCTCCAGCCCTGCATCCTTCAGGCTGGAGAGCTCTGCCATTTCCTTGAGATGCTGAGGCATATGAGTGTATATTCAGCATCGCTCCCAGCACCCCAGTGTCCTCCCTCAATGAAAAAATAGCCTCCAGGTTATGGTTGAGGGACGCACGCGTGCCAGGCTTGCTGGGACGTCAACGTGGACTTCATGATGTTCCAAGTTGCCTGTGTCCATAAGCATTGAAACCCAGCATGAAAATGTAAGATCCTTGAAAGTGTTCCCCGGTTCATTTTACCTTAAAACGCCCTGTATATTGCACAGTTTGTTTATTTGTTATAAATCCGCTTCCCTGAAGCAAATGTGTTTTTCATAATATTAATGGCACTCTCATTGTGAAAGCCCTCCGCAGAACATCAGATATCTATAAAACAAATTTAGACGCCAGTCCTGTAGTTAAGCATTGTTTAGGCAGATCCCTGAGCCAACATGAATACAGCTATTAGAATTGAGCTTTACAAAATATTGACGTTTCTACATAAGTAATAAAGAGTTTTGGAAGGGAGCTAAACAGCATTTTATGGTTTGTCAGGGAAACTGCTTTATTTTGGAAAGTAGCTGAATATTGATATTCTTACAATGGAGTTTTGTCAGCTTCTTAGCATTGGCTTTTTTTTTTTTTCCTCTGTTTAGCACAGGCTTTTTTCCTCCCTCCTTTCTATCCGTCGCTCCAGGGGCAGAAAGCAAACCGCTGGCAAGTCTGGGGAGAGGGTTGAGCTAATCCATGCTCCAAAACAAGATGTGGCTGCGGGGTCGTGCCTGCCCTCCGATTTCCACATCCACACCGGCGTGCACCGGAGCACGCTCAAAGGAGGAAAAAAGACAGCCTTTCTCAGCATTTCCCTATTTCTGCTGGTTTCAGTGGTCAGCTCTCCCCAGAGTTTGGGCTGGTTTTCTTGTAGGAGCAAGAATAACTAGAATAAATAAATAACATAGAAGCCAGTTCAGTCAGAGACTGCAGCAAGTGCCCTGTAGAGAGAAATCACTTTGATGGCTTTGGAGAAGGATTTGGGGTTTTTTTTGAATCAGTTTTGAAATAACCAGTGGGTTGTAGCAAGAGGAGAAAATAGACGGGTTTGGTGAAAGACAAAAGGTGAGCTTTTGCTGGCAGGTCTATCCTTCCTGTTGCTCTGGGGGATGCTTCAAGTACAGTATGGATATAACATCTACTGTACAGACAGCAGGCCCTGCTTTTGGGTCTCTGATCCGTGTCTGGGAATGCAGCGTGACATGCATGCTAATGCTAACCTGGGCGAGAGAAAGAAGGGTATAAGCAACCCGAACTCCACCTTTGATATTTTGTCGTTTATTCCATTTCCTCTCTCTGATTTCAGTTGACCAGCCCACTCACAGAGCGGGGTTTGCACTTAAAACACTGGGCACGGGGCTGGTTGGGAAGCCCAGCAGCGGTACGCGAAACAGCAAGGCACCTCAAATCCTGAGCTTCCGAGCAGCTGGGATCGAGGGACGGTGGATGCGGTGTAAGGGGAGATGCATAGGAGACACAAAAAGCAGCCTTTGTGATTTTAGCCTGCCAAACCAGGCAGGAGGAACGGGGGCTTGGGCGGCTTTCCTCCCACCCCTCCCCCCTTCCCGGCTCTTGCACGCGCGCGTGCCGCCGGGCCAGGGAGCTGACTCCTTGTACTTCCAGTGGGTTGTCTCCTTGGGTTTGGTTGTACTATGCCCTCTTCCTTCAAGATAATAGCATAACACAATCGGGTTTTAAATATTAATATGGAGATCACAGGAGTGTAGCTTGGAAGCAGCGAATCACTGAGAATTGAAAAGTCTAATCTGTCCTTTTGAAAGCTGTCCAATTTCTTTTTTATTTACAGCATTTGAACCATTTCACAAATTGGAAAGCCAACCATCCAGCCATTTCACAGGCAGATTATGATATGTTTAAAAGAGTCCAAGGCATTTATCCGAATGCAATTGGCCATCTTGCTGACTAACACCGAGGCTGGAGATATTACACACACAGATGAACAAGACTATTTGAAGATGATAGTTTTCTCTTATTGAAGTTGTGTTTGTAGCTTGCAACTGAAGAAATGTTTTGGGTCGTGGTGTAAGCTGACTGCCTTTCACCCTCGGAAAGACTCATCATGTTGATGGGAGAGATGAGAAAATGCCAGGGCGTGAATAGTCATTTCATGTCTCCTGCGCTTGCTTCCATGCAAATGCAGAGGTGGGGGGAGAACCGCCGGAGAAGGACCGGCTCTACCTGGAACTGCCTCTGCAGAGCGCATGCAGGTTGTTCAATTAAAGATGCCGAAGTGCAGGCAAACGGTAGGACACGCATATTAGACGAAGCTACATCTGTTGCCAAATGGGTGGGAAAGATGCTTTTCCCTCTCAGCAGCAGCGCGCGTGCTCGTTCTGCATCGGCACCGAGAGCTGCGTTTCAGCTTGCATGGGTAACACTTATACGTGGTTTAATTCAAAGGCAAAAACCTCAGCCTGCAGTAAACCTCTTGGAGCTGTAAGCGTAGTGCTCGTGTGTCTGCACTCTACCATGGTCTGAATGAAAAACTGACAGCACCTGTTATTGAAATCAAAAGTGATTTCTCTAACAATGGGATACTGGGGAATTCCTACCGGGCTTCTCTTTAATAGAGTTTGAAGGATTCAGGTTGGAAGACAGTGCAAAGGATCTGCACCACTGGCTCTGATGGATGTGAATCGTGCCAGGGGACAGAGATTGTTTAGGAGGTTAGAAGTTCACTCCATACCTTCAGTAATAGTATGCAGCTGGTGTGCCCTTAAAAAGAGATTCTATGTTCTTTCCTACCCCCCGTCCCCAGTGTGTGAAGGAACATGTGGATTTAACAACAGACCAAAAAAAAAGTCAGATTTTATACTTTCAGATCCAGAAATTCAAAATAACTGCAACCACTTCTGACAGTATTTTTGAGAACTGGAGCGATTTGAAGCTAGATTGCCTAAAAATAGCTCTTGAACTGTACTCTCAAACCTATTAGATTAGTGCATTTACAATAAATCCTGATCTGCTGTCTATTAGATCAGCTCTTCTGTAACCTTTTCCTGTTTACCAGGCCTCCTATGGGCAGAGTTCATCTGCATTTCTAAAAGCATTACGGCATGATGTTGAAAAAAATGCTCAATTTTTGTTGTCTTGTGCACTATGGTCCGGTTAAATTTCTGCCTGTCCATTCAGAATCAGTTGCAACGTCTGGAAAGAGCAATATGGCATTAATGCCCTCATTGCATGGACACCGAAGGGTACGAGAGGTTCCCGGAGGTGGATTTGGCAGAGGTCCTGGGTTGGAAAACAGAGAAAAGACTTCAGAAACTGTTGTCTGATGCAAGAGGACCGTGCTGAAGACAGCAGCGAATGCTGATGTGCCGCAGCACTTAATGTCCTGGTATTGCCAGATGTGCCAATGTTAAAAATGTGTAACTTAAAAGCTATAAGTTTTAAGCAGGATCCAATAATTTCTTGGAAAAGAATGGGCCAGAGAGGAAAAGGAGAAAATAAAAAAGTCACCTCTTTTATTCAAAATGACAAGTAATTTAGGGACCTGACACTAAGAGCTGTTGGGAGCCACAAAAAGTATTAAGTGCTCATACACACACAAAGCCCCACAAAAGCATAAAAGCGATATTTCACCCAAAAAAAAAAAAAAAAAAGGTCAGGCTGCTGTTTAGGTTTTTATTTTTTCATGGAAATCCTGAAGTTTGCAATAATAGCTGCAATGTTTTTGACAAAACGACCTTTCCATAGCAATGCGGCACGTGTAACGAACAGTTGATCCTTGTCAGAAATGTAAAGTTTTGATTCAAAAGGCCTTTGGTAGACATATTTCTTGCCTGTTGGAAATTGGTCCCATGTGGTGGCTGCTTTGAATGTATTTATTGTCTTGCTGGGAATTGTGGGGCAGCGAGAAAGGAAGAGTTGGAGCAGTTTGACTGGACTTGAGGCTGTTGCGAGGATTTTGCACACTTCAGCTCTCACGCTTCGTTGTTTAATGTTAAATGGTCAAGCTGAGATTCAGGGGGAAAAACCCCAGTGTGTTAAGCAATTCCACCTTTTAAGTACAGCTGAGTTTGCACCATGTTTTGGACTGCGGCTGTAGGTTTCCCCCTGGTACAGAGAAATCAGGGCCTGTAGTGACAGGACAAGGGGTAACGGGTAGATTTAGATTGGATATCAGGAAGAAGTTCTTCCTGGAGAGGGTGGGGAGGCACTGGGACAGGTTGCCCAGAGAAGCTGTGGATGTCCCATCCCTGGAAGTGTCCAAGGCCAGGCTGGATGAGGCTTGGAGCAACCTGGTCTAGTGGAAGGTGTCCCTGCCCATGGCAGGGGGGTTGGAACTGGATGGTCTTTAAGGTCCCTTCCAACCCAAACCATTCTGTGATTCTGTCACCTTAGAGGGAGCTGGTGAGCAGCCACCCAGCAAAAGAAAATGGGAATATATTTATTCTCAAATACTAATTTTTTCTAGAGAGTTTCAGAAAATGTTCTGAAATGCATTTGAAAATGCCTGTAGAAAACTAATGCCCATGAGATACATTTGTGTGACAAGGAAGAGAAAAACAGTTGTGATATAATCCTCCAACTGTATTAGATTTGGGGTATTTTTTTGTGCTGCTTCTTTGAAGACATGCCTAAAACCTCTTATTTGCTATGTAAATACAACTTGCATCATCTTTTAATAGAAGAAGAAATGATAAAAGGAGATGCTGTAAGCGAAGGATGTGGTTGCCAAATATGAAAAGGGCAAAACTAGCAGAGGGGGAGGGAGGGAGAGTCCTTCAGGTTTTGTGTTTCTCACAGCCTTTCAGACACCACCAACGCTCCGTTTGTCTTAGCGTGGCGGAGCAACGTGCATAAATAATTGTGAACACAGCCTGGACGTGCTCAAGAGGGCATTGGATTGCTGTATCCTCCCAAAAATGTTGAACATCTCAGATTAGGTGTACCTTGTGTGCTTGAGCCTTGCACCAGCAGCAGTGCAGGGAGCAGGCAGGGGCTCTTGGCCGCTGACACCCCGGCACGTCAGGCTCAGGAACGTGAAACTTCCCAGGAGGTGAAGTTGTCGTGGTTTGCTTGGACCTTGCACACAAGACTTGGGAGTGTGGCCTCTCCTTCCAGCTACGTGAGTGAACGCTGTCTTGTAGCCGTCAGGCTAAACCGTTGGATTGCAGCCCCAGGGGAGAGCCTGACGGATGTCTTCTGTCATCTGTTACCTTGCAGAAGCCAGCCAACCTCACCCAGGAGATCCTGTCTGTGATTTCTGCTCGAGGGGCACCCAGTTGTCTTTATTCATGGGACAGAAAGCGTGTGACATCTCTTTGAAAGTATTTTCTGTTACTGAGTACGCCAAGTTGTAGGCTGGGTACTTTAGTACTGGGTACTGCCAAAAGAAAAAAAACTGGATGCAGGATAGCTCGGTATTGATCTCAAATAGCCTTCCTTGCAATAAAAAGAGTTTTTTTGATATGAAAACACTAGCCAGAGTCACCTGGAAAAGCGGTCTCCTGTGTCTGGGAGCAGGAGGAAGAGGTGAGCAGAGTAGAAGCTAAGATGATGTGGATTTTCTCTACAGCAGATATGACACGCTGGACTTAGGCCAGTTGTGCACTTGCCATGTTAGGCCAGGAAATGGGAAAAGAAGGGAATGGGAGACAAAAACAAAACCCAAAAAACCACCAAGACAGACCCTTATTTATTTAAGATTTTTCCCCATGAGCAAATCCTTCTCATGGTTTTCCTTCCACCAAGCAGAATTGCCCCCCCCAGAGACCTGAACTCTGTGCAAAGGTTGGGAAATAAAAGAAAGTGGGGAAAAAACCTAACAATTTCTTTTTCTTGCTAGTCGGTGTGCCAGGAGTCGAGAGAGGCTCCTCTGGGAATTGCAATTGTTCCCCTGCGGATGCTGGAAAGGTTTTGGATTTTCTTATTTTTTTATAGCTCCAGCTCTAGTCTGAATGATGGCAAAACTTAGTGTTCTGCTATTAGTGCCAGCTCTCTGGATAGAGCAGGGAAGGAAGAAGTGAAGTACTACTTGGGGGTGTTTCTGGGGAAGAGATGTTTCCACCGCCGCCGTTTGTCTTTCTTGGGAGCACCGTGAAAATACCTAGCGCAGCGCTGTGCCTCGTGGAATCGAAATCTACAGGGTCTCATGAACGTTTTGGATGTGAAGCCTAGGAGTAAAAACCGAGTCTGACCCAAAAGCTGTCTTTAAACTCTTGGTACAGCAACGCAGGGTAAAAACAAGTAGCAAGAGTAAAATAATCAAGATTATACGTTTCTAGTTGTTATAGTGAAGATTTTTAAAGGTTACTGCTTGTCCGTGAGCGGAGATCGTATTGTGAGTGTTATCTGAAGAATCCTTCTGCCCAAGCGATGCTGCAATGCTGCTTTTCCCCGAGTTAAAAATTCACAGCTTATTGGCAGCCTGAGTTAATCTGGAGGTTTGATCTCCGTGCTGTGCTGTAGGATTTAGGTAATTTCGCACAGGTTGCAGTCTCTTCATGGTTTTACTTGGATTTGAGAATCATTTATATGTAAATGATCCTGATCTCTTGTTCTTTCCCTTCTTACCAATTAACTGTGGTTTAAAGCGCAGGGTTGTGTGAGCAAAATCAGCAAGCGGTGGTGCCTGGGGCGGGGGAAGCCGGGTGGTGTTAGCGTGGTGGTCATGTTGGCTGGAGCTCGTTACCAAACTGACGCGTTGAATAATCGGAGTTCAGTAGCATCCCATCCATCCCGTTCCCTTAGCCTGCTTTGGGGCATGTCTTTTATGCCTCCTTATAACTTGTACCATGTAAGTGGTGGAGGTGTTTATTTCTCAAAACAGCAAGAAAGCCCAAGGAAAAAAGTCGGAAGAACAAGCCCTCAAAGAGATTTTGACACTAGTGCTGAGGGGGTTAAGAAGAGAAAACAATTTTTTTTTTGACGGCTAAAGGAAAATGCCATTAAATCCCTTGTGCCTGGCTGCTACAGTAAACTCGCCAGAGCTATTCCAAAACCAACGTGCCACGAGATACTCAATGACTGCAAGGAAAACTAGGCTCACAAATGTGGCACGGCTGCATGCGGATCAAGGGGAGTTCCTGGGTGCTCAGTATATCATAGAATCCCAGAATGGTTTGGGTTGGAAGGGACCTTAAAGCCCATCTAGTTCCAACCCCCCTGCCATGGGCAGGGACACCTTCCACTAGACCAGGTTGCTCCAAGCCTCATCCAGCCTGGCCTTGGACACTTCCAGGGATCCACAACTTCTCTGGGCAACCTGTTCCAGTGCCTCCCCACCCTCTCCAGGAAGAACTTCTTCCTGATATCCAATCTCAATCTCCTCACTTTCAATTTAAACCCGTTACGCTTTGTCACACAAATATGTGTCTATATGCTCACAAATGACTGTAGGAATGATCTTAAGGGGGAGGGGTGGAGGTCACTAGTTTTGGCTCTGAAACTGCATCTGCTATACCTACCCAGCACCTCTGTGCCAGTAGTGCAGGTTGTAGGTCATTCTGCAAATGGAAAATAACTTCTTATTGCATAAATGAGGACATTTCTGCAGGGTGTTATCTACCGGGTTACTCATGAAGAAATAAAATAGGTGCTCGTGGCAAGACCTGCCGTAGTAAAACCAGATCATGTTTGCTGAAGCCCTCTACAAATCTTAATCCTCCCAGTAGCATCAGGTGGAAATCATTGCTTGGGGATTCAGCACAGCTTTGAGTAAAAAGTAGAAGAAAACTGTCCTTGTCTGCAGGATTTTGCATTGTATCTTTCGGCGTTCATTCAAACCCTAGGATCACAGAGGAAGGGAGGTGGCATGAGGAGGCTGGAACAATGAGCTCGGGAGACCTGATTTCAGATCAGTGTCCTGATGCTCCGTAGGTTTAGTGCCTGTTAGGTTATTGCTCACCTTTTTGGAAGCTGAGGGAGGAGATAATCCCATTTTCCGAGGGATGATAGAGCTGGGAATTTTAAACTGTATGTTTTCTTGAAAAATACTGATCCCTCCAAAAATTGTGTTTATGCTGCCGAGTTTTAAAGTTTAAGGAGACAGTGTCTCAGGCTTGGAGCAAAATTACCTAAAACCAGAGCAAGTGTGAGCTTCAACTGCCAACTGTTACTTACTTTGGAGCAGGAGAATTGGTTCCATCATCATGGTCTTAAATTACCTAGATAACAAAAAAAAAACCCCCGACACCTTTCCCAATGGAAAAACTCCTATTTTAGAATAAAGGCAGGCATCTCTGTGCTTGAAATAGGTTGAGTCGAATGAACTCCAATGACAGCAATATCATTATAAATTAATAACTAATATTGCACAAATAGTCAGTGTGGTCTGCTTCACTGGACCTGGAAGAAAGGGCAGTCTCTGCTCTCAGGAGCTTGCAGGCTCAGCCTGCTCACACGAGGCCGCTCCTCGGAGCGACAGGGCGATTCTCGCATTTAATTTTCATTTTTGGCTAGGCTGGAGTTCATTCGTGGTTGTCTTTAATGTAGAAACTCCACTTCGTGTTGCTGGACACGCAGCAACGGTGACTCTGAAGCCGTGCGTTCATCCCTCTGCACTGCTGGTCTGGGGGTGGATTCGTGGTGTGTTGGGTTTTTTTGGTATTTATTACACCACGGAAAATGTTTTTCTGTCCAAACCAGCTGGGTCTTCAGCAACACTAAAAAATTAAAAGCACTTCTGTGCTAGGTGTTCCCTAAAAGATGGAAAATAAGATTTTTACATTAAAATGCCAGGAAGAAAAATGGTGAGGGCATAAAGTGCTGCTTTATTTTCATCAGATGCTATTGCTTTTGGAAAATCGGTTGTGCTCCAGCAGTCATTACCCCCCTGTGTGCTTCTCTCTGAAAGGTGGCTGTGCGGCGAGCTTGGCATGAGCTGTAGCTCCAGCTACACCCTGCAGACCACTGCCGTCGGCAGCTGGGACACCCCTGGGACCTCGGCTTGAGTCCCTTATTCCCTTTGTCTCTCTAACCGGCTCTGCCTCCTTGCAGGAGTATCGACGTCGGGGGCTCTGGGCCCAGGGAAAACACCCCTCGGGTGGCCACCAGCAGCACCGGCCGCCCCACCACCACCTCGGCCTCGGGGAGGAGGAACAGAAGCACCAGCACGCCATCGCCCATGGCCGACGTCCCCAACGAGATGACCACGCACCTCCCGCCCGCCTCCTCCCAGCTGCCGCCGGCCGGCGCGGAGAGCTGCGACCCCGTGGAAGCCCGGGATATTATGTGGTCTCGGACTCGGCAGGGCCAGGTGGCGAAGCAGCCGTGTCCCATGGGGCCTCGGGGAGGAGGAACAGAAGCACCAGCACGCCATCGCCCATGGCCGACGTCCCCAACGAGATGACCACGCACCTCCCGCCCGCCTCCTCCCAGCTGCCGCCGGCCGGCGCGGAGAGCTGCGACCCCGTGGAAGCCCGGGATATTATGTGGTCTCGGACTCGGCAGGGCCAGGTGGCGAAGCAGCCGTGTCCCATGGGCTCCATAGGTGAGTCGAAGAGCAGGAGGACATGGCGAACCGTCCCCTTTTCCCCATGGGATGCTGTGGGTGTGCCAGCAGGTTGCCCAGGGGCCCCCGTGGCACACATCCTGTCATCGGCGGAGGCCGCTGAGGCCTCTGCCAGGTCTCCATTGCCTTGGTGAGCAGTGGCAAGCAGCAGGCCAGGGCTGGAGCCTCAGGATGCTGAGCATGTTGTTCAGGTCCTTTGGCATCCCAAGCTCTGGCTGAAGGAGAGTAGAAGCTAATGACCTCGTGGGGTTAAGCTTCATGTTCCATAAGAGCCTTTGCCTCCCGAATTTCCATACGATGTGCCTGTTATCCCTGACTTTTGCTGAATTTGTAGTCCCTGGGCTCATTGACTGATGTGTTGATGGTCAATGCTTTGCTTGTTTGGGGGGACCGGGGTGGGAGAAGTCAACAAAACTTACATTTTGAAGCCCTGTGCTGCATTGTTTGCATTTCAAAGGCCATGACCAGCGGTTTGGAGCCCAGGTATTCCCAGATCGCACTCCTGAACCAGCATGAGTGATTTTTTCAAACTACAGCCAACATCCAGTGTGATCAGCAGGGAAAGCAGGGGAGAAAACAAAGCCAAGTCCTTCAAAATGGTTTATTGTTTCTTGGATTTTCCTCCTTTTCTTCTACTCTTCCCCCCGATTGTTTCTTCCAAAAGGTTGCTTTTGGAAATTTTCTGTCCAAATTAAAACACGGTCGAATGAAGAACAGGGTTTGACATATGGTTCAGTTTGCTGCATTTTGACAAATGCACTTTCCCAAAAGCATTTCTTTTTCAAGCTAGTCTTGTTGTCCAGCCCCGAGAATCCACTTGCCAAGAAGAAATCAGAAAGTGGAGGAAATGGCCTGAAAATAAGAGCTGAAGGGATCTGGCTTGCAGTGGGGACTCTGTTAATTCTCTGCTCCGTTGCCCTGGAGAGCCATTCACAGCTGTGAATACGAATACTGACTCTCTCTTGAATTTGGTGAGGTCAGACTGATAAAATACATGTTAAAGTACGAGGGGCATGGAGAGACGTCTGTAGTGAGTGTAGGTAAAGAACATTTTTGCTTTCTTTCCCAGCTCCGCTTGGTAAAATTAATGCGAAAAGTACCATGTGGTTCACAGAGAGTGTGGAAAGGATAGTCTGAACTGAAGCTGTGAGAAAGGGAAAAAGGATAAAAAAGAAAAATGAAGGGTGGATGGAGGGAGCCCTTTTCTAAGCACAAGCACTAAGGACTGGATGAAAATATCTGAGGGAAAAAATACCCACCAACTTGTTGATAGGGGATGGCAATAAGCGTTTCCCGTCTCTAGCAGTGATTCATGCGAGTTGTTAGGAGCTGTGGTGTATTAGCAGTGGGCCTCTTCCAACTCCCTTTGAAGGCATGAGCAAACTCTCACTGGTTTTAATCGGCGCTGCCGTCACACCTAGCCTGTAATTCACTCCTCTGCTGAAAAGTTTGGCTCTGCAGGGCAGAGCACTTTAGAGGATGCACAGTCTTTAATCTACGTGCACCGGCTTTCTTGCTTTTTAAAGATCTCCATCTGCACCGTTTCTCTTTGTCTGGAGGGGGCTGAGGTGCTTTGCTGTCTTTTGCAGCAGGGACCTGGGTGGCCCTTCCCAAACAAAACTCTCCTCTGAAGTCCCTCTCGACGGTTGGGGCTGGGTGGTAAGGCCGGGCGTTACGTTTCAGCATTCGTAGTGTTTGAACTGTTGCGTGTTTCCACTGAAATGGTTTAATGGCAATTCAGAGCTGTAAAATCTTGGTAAAGTACCGAGGAATTAGAGGCACGGGGTCTGCTTCTGGGGTGCCAGCGGTGGAGCAGAACACTCGAGGTGCTGGCTTGGCTTTTTTCAGTCTCAGGGCCCCTAAGCACTAAGGTGATGGGAGACAAGGACACTGAGAAGGCTTGGAATTGTCCTGCTGTGGTCCTTGGGCACTAACAAGCTCTCAGGCTTTGCATGAGCTGTCCGTCGTCATTAAACTAAGCCTGTGACATGGGATCCTGGGAGCAAAATGCAACCAATAACATTGAACACGGTGGCTTTCCTCTTCCAGGTGTTGCAACTTTCCGGTGTCTTTCGCCAGATGGGATCTGGGAGCCCCAAGGACCTGATCTCAGCAACTGCTCTTCTCCCTGGATCAACCACATCACTCAGAAGGTAAAACCCTTCCTGTGTGTTGGCCACACCGAGCCTACGCACTGAGCTCCCTGAGCTGCCTGCTTGTTTTCACAGCAGGGAACCCAAAGTGACCGACAGTCATGCAGAAGGTGTGAGCCTGGCACAGCAGGCAGGAATGGCAAGGAGAAAGCAAGACTGTAAAAATCTGGTGGAAAATAAGGCAAAGAGGGTGAGGGAAAAGCAAAGGAGAGGGATGGAAAGTAGGATTAAACGAGAGTGAATGACAGTTCTTGTTTGTGGCAAGAAAAGGAGGAAGAGGAGGGAGGAGATGGGTGGATAAACGGAAAATATGGACTCATCGCAAAAGGAAACTTTCCCTTTCACGCATCCCCAGGGGTTTTCTCATGCCACAGAAGCGCAGGATAAACCCTTGAGAAATCTTTCCCAAGGAAAGGCAGGTTCAACATTAAATGTTTGCACTGCGCTTCTGACTTTCTGGTTTTAACTTCTGCCCGAACTGTAAAAGAACTGCTGGAATAGAAAACGATGCTGCAGTAATGTGTATCTTTTGACTCTTAAGTCCCTTGATGAATGTTTTGTAGCGCTTCATCATTTATCAGTGTTAAAAGTGCATTAACATGTGACAATGGAAGTTCAAGACAAGCAGAGCTTATTCAGTAGCAATATGTTGAATGTTTTTGTTATTAATGCACAGTGGTGCTTTCGGCTGATTTCGTTACAAACAGAGACCAGATGTGTGTTCACGCCACAGAGTCTGTGTGCTGAATCCTTATTATAGCAATTTGTGGGGATTTACTCGCCCCTTTAGCTGGAGAGAGCGAGTCCCAGCGTTGCGGGCTAGTTGTGCTGCTGCTGGGTAGCAGCCCTGAGCTCCCAGAGAGCCAGTGCTGGCTGGGGAGTGGGATGGGATGACCATACAGAGAAGAGTCTCTGGCTTCCTCCTCCTCGTCCCCCTTCTTAACTGAGGCTCTACAGCCTGTGAATTGCTAGAGCATACACCCCGGATCATCCTTTCTCACTTCATCTGTGTTTACACCCGTCCCTCCCCAACGAGGAGGGACGGCATCAATCACCGTGGGGCTGCAGTGACATGGCACAGCCATTCCGAAGCCCCTGGTCCTTCTGTCCCACGTGGGAGGGCGGGCAGCTCTCCTGCCGTACACTCACATTAATAAAGACTGCCTTTGCTGGCATTAGCAGCTGTGCAGCTCTTGTTTTATGACCCATGTACTTATCCTGGAGGGGTTAATGTTACTTACTCCAGCCATAATTCATCCAGGCAGCTGGGAGACCTCTTGCTGCTCAGTGAAGATGGCTGGGCTGTAGCCATTAGCAGAGGGAAATAATAGCCTGCACTGATGAAATCTCCATCAAGGTTAGGCTTATTTTATTTGAAACCCCAGCTATCATTTGCGTAACAAATGAGCCCCATTTAATTTGTTACGCTCTTTCAAAGCAGGCTGAAATTGAAGAGCCAGGTTTTCAGAAATGCCCGGCAGGTTACAACTGAGACTCTGGGGGTTTTATTATTATTAATGTTGTTATTTTTCTGGAGGAATTTAGCTATGTTCAGCTTTGGGAACCTTCCATCAGTTGGTGGAAAGACTAAGGGGGTCTGCCAAATCCCTCTGGAACTAAAATTTTGATGCCTGAGTGGGAAACCACTGAGATCTTGGGATATCATAGCATCCCAGAATGGTTTGGGTTGGAAGGGACCTTAAAAACCATCTCGTTCCAACCCCCCTGCCATGGGCAGGGACACCTTCCACTAGACCAGGTTGCTCAAAGCGTCGTCCAGCCTGGCCTTGGACACTTCCAGGGATGGGGCATCCACAGCTTCTCTGAGCAAAAGGGGTAGAAAGGCTTCTTTGGCAGCCACGGTTCATACCTGCTCAGCATGTCTTTGTTTCTAATCCACTCTGACTCCCCAAAATCCCCTCTTTTTCACCTGCTTGGGTCCAAGCTGCCCAGGAAGAAGGATGATGGGTCCCCTGGAGGGATATTGGCCAAGCCAGAGAGGGTGGTAGGGAAACACTATGCTTGCTTTCATGCCTCTGAAGTGAGGTAAGGTTTATTACTTGCTTTCTTTTCTTTCTCCTGCTCTGCTCAGACCGTACATTGGGTGTTTGCCTGCTTGCATCATGGTATTAGGTTTTACAACCCTCTATTAGCTTCCATTAGAGTTACTGTGCTTGATGGAAGATCAGAACAAATGTCCGCTTCAGCAATTCATTGGCCTCCTGACATTTACTTTAACTTTATTGTTGGTGCCTACCATGTCCTCGTAACGTAGCAAGAGAATAAACTTGCCAGCGCGATTGAATTATGCACTGCTACCTCGGTTATTTCCAGAGTCACGCAGTAAAAGGAAGCAAAAAGGTCAGCTTTGGATACATTGCAATGTCCTGATCATGAGGTCATACATCCAGCCGCAGCCTGTTTGTTTTACCTCTTGCTTTCATCAGTGCCGTCCTTGGCGCAGCGTGACTTGCCTGAAAATACCTTCTCCTCGCTGCGGCTTTCAGTCGTGGGCGCTTCCAGGGAGGAGAGGCACCACAACACTCGGCGCCAAGCCTCTGGAAGAGAGGAGGCATTTTCTTGTAGCAGAACAGAAAGCGTTTTGTCCTGTGAAATTGAAAACAGCCAGATTTACATTAGATACCAGGAAGAAGTTGTTCCCGGAGAGGGTGGGGAGGCACAGGAACAGGTTGCCCAGAGAAGCTGTGGATGCCCCACCCCTGGAAGTGTCCAAGGCCAGGCTGGATGAGGCTTGGAGCAACCTGGTCTAGTGGAAGGTGTCCCTGCCCATGGCAGGGGGGTTGGAACTAGATGGTCTTTAAGGTCTTTCCAACCCAAACCATTCTGTGATTCTGTGAAGCTGCAGTCTTGGTGACACCATGATGAAATCCTCCATCCAGGTTGTTTTTGACAGTCTGTTTTCAGAGCGACATCGTATACTGGATGAAGCAGGTGTTATGGCTGGCAAGTTATTAAATGGACATTAAATGCGGTTTAAGTTGTTTGAATAACGTAGCTTCAGACCCAGTTTTTCAGTCTTGTCCAACTCTGCTGTACTGGAGAGCAGCCATCCAGCTCTCGGTTCCTAACGCGTTAGTTATATCCTTAGCTATTAACTGATAAATATAAAAGCAAAATTGAATGGAATGGGTTTTTCATCTCCCAGAAGAGAGGATGGTAGATATGCTCTGCCTCTTTTCTGTGAATGCCCACATGTATGGTGAAACCTCTGCCAGGGAAGGGAAAGGGCCACGAAGGCGTTGCAGTGTCGAAGTTAACCCACAGCCCCTGTTTCAGCCTGGCTGCTGGTGCCTGATGGAACCTGTCAGGAGATGATTGCCCAGAGAAGCTGTGGATGCCCCATCCCTGGAAGTGTCCAAGGACAGGCTGGATGAGGCTTGGAGCAACCTGGTCTAGTGGAAGGTGTCCCTGCCCA
>NW_010259048.1:32973-34386 GCF_000690775.1 Eurypyga helias
GCATTTTCTGGGCGACAATGAATTAGTTTGGAAATGAATGTCAGTGCCAGGAAGTAGCTTCAGCACCTGCCAACCAGACGTGTTTTCCCAAGGGAATGGCACACCTCTGTTTTCAGGAAACCTGGGTGCGTGGAATGAGTTCTGTGTCCCAGGTGTTCACAGATTTTGAGCTTTATCGTGCCTTTTCTCAGGTATTTCTTCCATTGTTGCCTGTTTTGAGGTGTTTATCTGGTCACACTAGAATTCCTCATATTTGCAGTTTTTAGGATCAGTCCAAGATAAAAGAAAAAGGGTTTGTTACTGAGCAGTCCTCACCACTTTTGCAGACAGTAGGAACAGTCAAATACAACAATAGGCTCATTACAGGGAAAGAAAACCCTTGGCTTTGCCTTTGTAACCGCTGAGCAATTTGCTCAGAGTTTGCCAGTTTGCATAGGCACGTGGTCCAAGAGAAAATACACACATTGAATATTGGGCAGCAGGTTTTTTTCCTAAAGTGTCTGTAAAACACTCTCGCATTCCCGCAGTTTTCTGCAAGGCTTACAGAAACACCGTGATGCGTGCTAAGCCTCAGGTATGAGCTGCAGGAAAATGTTGAAACTGATATCTTTATGTAAAGGGATTCGATGCAGGCATTCTTTGAAGTTCTGGGTGCCAACAGAAGAGGTCAAAATTCAGCCTCGATGCTGATGCGTGGCTTTCTTCAGCTGCTTAGGAGAGCAGGCAGACGTATGAATAGGAACTGGTTTCTATGGCATTAGCCTAGTGTGTAACAAGGAAGAAATAATTCAGTTTTTGAATATATGTTATCATTGCTCTAATGGGAAGAACAACACATTATCTCCTTTATTTATCTTATCTATATCATCATATGCTTTAATTCTCTGGAGATGAGCATATGAACATCTTCAGTTAGATTTCATTAAATCAGATGGGCTGCTGCTGTCAAATTGATGGAAGTAAGTTATTCATTTATAACTCAGCTAATTGATTTACAGAGAGGTAGAAGCTCCGCCTGCTATCTGTCCCTAGAATCTCGCTTTTATAATAAGTACCAGAAGTTGAGGGAACAAGAGAAATATCTTCCAACAGTTAGAAATCAGATAAGACAATTGGAAATTTTGTATGAAGAACCCAGCAGAGTTGGTTATTGAGCCTGACAGAGAAGTGGGAGCCTCATTTAAATGTCATCCTGTGTAATTTGTGCTTTTCCCTGGCATATTCCCCATAGATACGCATTTCAGGTCCCAGAAATAAAATGAGTGGTATATAGTGAAAGAAGGACCAACAGCCCGTAGAAGTATTTTCATAGTGGACGGCCCGTAGAAAGGGGATGGGACCAGCTGCCCTGTCCCTGGTCCCATGGCATAGAAGAGGAAAGGGGCACCAGATAGACTGAGCAACACAGGGGGA
>NW_010259048.1:34418-43983 GCF_000690775.1 Eurypyga helias
CAGTGAATATCTCTGCAGGTGATTCCTGAGTTTTACGACTCAACTAGACAATAAAATTATTTTAATGGGAGATTCAGCCAAACAGCCTACTTGATTTTCCCTTCCAGTGGGCCTCTGCTTGAAGCCTCAAGCCTCTGGCTCCTGAGTTAGTATGCTTTTATATGCTGACGGTCACTAGCCTCTCTATAAATGTAGTGACTAGTGTGGTCAGGAGCACATTTAGCGTGCAAATGCTAAGTGGCCAATTAGCTCCTGATGATTAAATCCACATGGTGGGAATTGTGCACTTTTTTCTCTCGTTTATCTGGGTTATGTCATCTATTTGTCTCTTTACAAAGACCCTTTTTGGCACAGGACTTGCAACAAAACTTATCTTTTTGCTCTCAAATAATCTTCTGGAGTCAGAAACTGCTCTTTCTTGACAGGAGAGACTATTTTGATGGTTTGTTTTTTTCCCAAGTGGCATAGATCAAGCGATGGGACAAGCTGACTGAAGCCCTCCTTATGTGGGCATCCCATGGAAAGCAGTGCCATCTCTGGTGGCATCTGTTGCAGTGCAATGGAGCAGCTGCTCCTGAATTCCAGCAGTGCCCTGTGAGAAGCCCAGAAATTAATTGTTTGAAGCCAACACAGCAACCGTAGCTGGAAAAACCACTTGTGTTTAGTCCATGCTCAAGCACTGCACATGATCAAACCGTGAAGACCCCTGCAGAAGGTTCCTTCTTGGGAACTTCTCTCCTCTTCCTCTTGCAGGGAGTTGACTTGTTAACGCTGTGGGGCTGGAAGGGGCTGGAATATCATCATTCTAACAGCCAGGGACAACCTTTTCCCTCTGCTTTCCCAACTGCAGATGAAGTCGGGGGAGATGGCTGCCAACATCGCCCGGGAGCTTGCGGAGCACACGAAAAACCACTTGTACGCCGGTGACATCACGTACTCCGTGTCCGCCATGGTCCAGCTGGTGAACTTGCTTGACGTGCAGCTCCGAAACCTGACTCCGGGTGGGAAGGACAGTGCTGCACGCAGCTTAAATAAGGTAAAAACGAAAGGGTTTGGTAAGGGACGTGAGGCTGAAGAAGGGTTTGGCTTTCCCCGGAGAGCTATTATAAATGTCTTTCTGAACCACTGGCATTTTAAGGCTGTGATTTTTTCATGGTAGACAAGAGTACCTGGCACTTTTTCATTTACAGTGTATTTTATTCTGCTGAGAAACGAAACAGTTGTAAATGCCAAGTGTATTACTGGTGCTGGGAAATGTATACCTTTAGATGTGCGGATATATGAACTCCAGGTACTTCATTGCGGTCTCAGCTCAGTTATTCTCAGTATGAGAGTAACTCCAGGGATGCCACAGCAATTATTTTGGACTTGTGCCAGCATGAATGAGACCAGAATTTTGTCCAGCGTTTCCACTGCTGTATCTGTCTGTGAAATGCCATGTAATCTGATCTAGAAAATCTGAATATTTAAAGCCCCAAGAGAAAGAGGGAGTGTGGATTTTGATTTTTTCATCTTATAACGTTACAAGATGCTGATGTGAAGGTCAAATGAACACTTTGTGCATTAATATAAACAAATAGAAGCAGACAGAAGCATTTATTTACACTGGAGATATATTTACCATAGGCACATAAGATCCCGTCATATTTCCACTTAAGCTCTTCTGGAGGGTTTAGCATTAGAGGGCCTTTTTAATGGCAACCTGTGACTGAGCCCAGAAGCACCTTTCTGCATGATGACGGTGTGGATTCTGTGCCCCCTGTTTGAGAAGAATTATTAGCCCTTTTGTCATTTCCAGAATTATGTGGAATTGCTACCTACTAAAGGTAGTGGAAGTTGGCAGTCGTGGGCGGAAATACAGGCTGTGGAGTCCAATAAGAAAACATTTAAAGATGAGGATTTCCTTGGTCCAAGGCCCTCTTCATCCCTGAATCTCATGTAAACACACTAGATAGGGGTTATGTAGGATGCAGAGGGTAAATTGTGCAAACCTGCTCGTCAGAACAAAGAGCAGCTGAACCCTGTGGCTACGAGCACATGGTTATATTGGCCACCCAGTTAAAATAAGACACAACTTTGTTCTCGGCTGCGTAGCTGGCTCTGACAGCCCTGGCAACCATGTGAGAGCAGAACTTGGTCCCAAGGTTATACGGAATAACTGATCCCAGCTAAGCCTGAATGAAATGTCTTGTGTGTCTTTTGAAGAGAAATACTCTTCAGAGAAGTAACGTCTTTTTTCTTGTAAGTTATTATTGTAGACTTAGGCTGCTTTAAATGCAAAGGGCTTCTGGATTGTTTAAGGTTACAGCCGCGTGGGAACTGAAGTCCTGCATTTCATGTGCTTTGCATGTGCTGTGAATTGGGTTATCCTGATGCTTTTAATTAGTGCTTCCAGCTATTTTATAACAATGTAGGTAATGATTGTATTAACTGTTACATCAGCATAACATTATTTGTTATAATCATACCATGGTTCTTTGTTTGAAATGATGGTGATGTCTGACAATATCAGGTAAAACCAGCAATTAATGTCACCTACTAACAGGTTTCATGGTTGTAGTCTGCTTGCTTTTCTGAATATGCCCTAGTCACACCCAACATTTGTCACTTCAGCTTTGCCAGCACATATTTTTCATCTTTTTATACCCCACCTTCCGTTCTGATTACATGAAATAGGGTTGTATCGCAGGTGCAGGTCGGAGTTGCTGAGGGGAGGGCAAGGCAGAGCTCCTCGGCTCAGCTGTCACCCCTGGGGTCCCCTTTGCAGCTTCCCCCCCGCCATCAGCTTCGCACAAGCGGCTCATACAAATCAATTGCACTCCGCATTAAAATTCTGGACAGCGTGGAGTCCTGCAAAACAGCGATGCGAGTCACTGATCCAAATGACAGGCTCGGTAATTTACTTGCTCTCATTCCCCACTTAATTCTTTAGAAGAGCAACTGCTCCGTGTTCATTTAAGAATGCATGAATTCAACTTGGAAGTAGTATTGGGCAAACAAAAGGCAGCAGAGTTACTGCTCCATTTTCCCCTTCACTGATCAAGAGTATTTCCAAAAAAAAAAAAAAAAAAAGGAAAAAAGCCATTTGCAAAGAGTTTTGTTTAGTGATGTTTGGTCAGAAAGAAGAAATAAAGTAAGCACCAGCCATTAAATATTCTTTTAATCATTAAAGGAAATGTGCTGGAGATCTGAAAGTAATCACCTGTGCTGTTTTGTACTGGTATTTTTTTACGAGCTGATGTACAATGAATTGAAATAAACTGGCATAATCAGAATTTTTAAAAGCCGTCATCTTTCAGGAGCCACTTCCCTGTCACTAAAAGCTTTATGCTTTCCACTGGATCAGGCTTAATTAAGGTAATAATTGTTCTTTTGCAGACTGGCAAGACCCCCGAGTGGATAGCTCTATAATTTTCAGCAAGGCTTTCTTTGATCTCCATTTGTTTCTGTAAAGTCTTCGTACTGGCCAAGTTTACCCAGAGGAAGATTTCTACTGTTACAAATTGATGAATTAGAAATTGAAATTAGGCATTGCGTGATACCTGGGTGTATTTTGTTTATTTCAGAGCCTCAAAACTCTGGGGGACAAATTTGGCTCTCAGCTGTACTAATGGGATTGCACTGCTGTGAGTTGAGAGCGCACATTCCCCCGAATCTCTATTGATGTGCAATTTCCGACCCAGGCACATCAGCAAAAACAAACCCAGCCAAGCCAGTGGCTCTGAGCAGCCTGATTTTGCCAGGCTTAGTTGCAGCGATGCAGGGCTCACCGGTTCTAGCTCGCTGCTGCAGACTGCCTGCGAAGTCCCGAGGAGGTAAATAAGTGCCTGTCTGAATTCCGTGGCACGCTGAAGGTGTGCAAGTGCACCTCAAAGTACAGTCCTAAACGTGGCTCCTATGGAAAAGGTTGGATTAGTTGTGGAAAAGCTATTCAGCATATAAAGCATTTAGGCCCAGGAATTACAAAGGAAAGGACAACTCCGTATGAGAGGACTGGAAAATGCATTTATGGAGAAACAGTTTAATCCAAAGGGGAGACAATGGCCTCAACTGGAAATATTACATATAGGAATTACGAAGGAAAGGACAACTCCATACGAGAGGACTGGAAAATGCATTTGTGGAGAAGCAGTTTAATCCAAAGGGGAGAGAATGGCCTCAACTGGAAATATTACATCTGATTCTCAGTTTGCTGTTGCATCCCCTTCAGCAGCCCTTTGTGCTGTCAGGAGCCCTGGGCAGTGCTTTCTCCTCCAGTGCGATGCGTTAGCTCTCGCCCTCCTGGACACAGGCGTGAGCCGGCTTTAAGCAAGCTCACAGCAGGGAAGCTGCAACACTATAGGTTTTGCCTTGAGCCAGAGACCAGAGCAAGTGCATCAGGAAGGGTCTGTACAGGTCCTGTATCCGGATGCAGTCCGGCATGCATCCTGCTCCCTGGAATTGGTCCTGCTCATCTCAAGGTTGGTTATACCGCACTGTGCCGTCAAGGCGATCCGACTGCAGAGCCCACGCTCCTGTTATGTAAATAACCATCAGCCCCATCCTTTCCAGCCTTGTTTGGCATGGAAATATCGTGTGTCCTCGCCAGGCTGTAAGGAAAACTTCATCTCTTGAGCATCTCTACTTGACTTCAGTGTCTCCTCCCACCTAACAGCTTGCCAGTCTCTGCTTTACGTCACCGAAAAAGGACTAACCCGTGTTTCTGGAGCCAGCCCTTCCAGCCTTCCACTGCTGCCTAACTCGCATGCTTCCTTTGGTTTGGTTGGTTTTCAGGAGCTGTTTAAGAGAGAACTGAAGGTTTTTTTCATAGGCGTTTTCTTCGATTTATTTTTTTCCCTTGTTCTGTCACTAACTTGTTTTTTCTATTCCGTCTTTAATCTGCTGTCTTTATGGACTCAGCTTCAGAAAAGGGAGCGCTCTTGCAGGGCCTATGTCCAGGTATTTCTTGTGTTTTTAATACACGTGTCTAGTTGTTTGACTGAATGACTGTGAAGTGGGTCTTGTCTCTGTGAATAATCCGATTATTACCATCTTTGTGGCAGCAAGTTCTAAGGTTAAGGTTACAGGATAATAATTTCATTCTTCACGCCCCCCCACCTGCCCAGTTACTCTCAGACTTGACAAAAAATTGAGGCAAAATTCTCTGAACCAGAAAGTGGGAAAAACCACGTGAAAGATCTGACAAGACTCATCTGCCTGTTGGAATAAGCAGGACAGTATGGATGCGTGCCAGTAAGGAAACCACAACTCCTGCTCACGGAGGTGTCTCTAGACCAGCAGGGTTTGCTTGTGGCGTGTCCCTCATAGGATTGCCACCTGCATTCCCTTGGGTTTCTTTCTTCCCCTCTTATACGTGCAAATTTAGAAACAATTCAAAATGGCAGCGTGACACGAGGGAGGAGGTAGGATCGTAATGAAATGCGGTGCCCTCACAGAGGGACGTAGGAAGGAGGAGAGTGCTGCCAGCTAAATATAGGATTAGGAACATAATGTCCCATAAGGTTCACCCAGCTCTGCCCCAAATTTCATAGGCTTACGTTGTGTTTTAGATGAGCAAAGTCAAGCCCCAGCGTTTTGGAAAGACCTGCTTGTAGGCTTTTCAAGTGTGGGGCCTTGGGTTATGTTATTTATCCTGTCACCTTGCCTTATAGCCTTTGCTCCCCTGACTTTTATATGAACCTGTTTGTGTACTCTGGGTGAGTTAATGCTGCTTTAAGGAACGTGAACGTTTTACCTTCTAATTTCTGTCTTGTGCCTGTGAATACTGATGTTCTACTTATGGGTGGTTGGGCATTATTTATGTGTGTACGTAAAACGTGCATAGGTGTAAAAATGAAGCCCGTGTTTCTGGAGGGGGCTGTCTATACCTGCATTTTCCTGCAAAATTCAACTGCCTACAGTCGGTATTGACTTTGTTGTGTGAGCGCGTATTTCACTTAGTGTGTGGGATTAGATGGTTTAGATTTCTAGGACATTAAAAATACAACAGCACCTGTCTGTGCTGGCAGGCTGTCTGTCTGCCCTTTGGATATGGTCATGAGGGAAAGTCACCTTTTCCCTTCCATATGCATTAACAGATAAAGATGAGTTATTGAGTTGCGCATCCCTTGTCTGGAAGGACAATTGGGCTTGTTCAGCCTGGAGAAGAGAAGGCTCTGGAGAGACCTTATAGCTCCTTCCAGTGCCTGAAGGGGCTACAAGGAAGCTGGGGGGGACTTTTTACAAGGGCCTGTAGTGACAGGACAAGGGGGAACAGGTTTAAATTGAATGTGGGGAGGTTTAGATTGGATATCAGGAAGAAATTCTTCCCAGAGAGGGTGGGGAGGCACTGGAACAGGTTGCCCAGAGAAGCTGCGGATGCCCCATCCCTGGAAGTGTCCAAGGCCAGGCTGGATGAGGCTTGGAGCAACCTGGTCTAGTGGAAGGTGTCCCTGCCCATGGCAGGGGGGTGGGAATAGATGGGCTTTAAGGTCCCTTTCAACCCAAACCATACTGGGATTCTGTGAATCTATGACTTCTCTTAAGATCCCAGAAAAAGTGACTAGCATTTGGAGGAATTTAGGAAAGTTCAGAGTACAACACTCACTCTCAAGGTAGTTATCTTGACTACTGGTACCACTGGAAACGTGATGAGGCTGGTTTGACCATGGACCACACAATCCTATTGGGGACATTGGGTGCTACCTGACCCATAGGTCTCCTTTCCACTCGCCGCATGGGCATACTCTACAGACTCAATGCATGCTCCTGGTCTTCTTGTCTTCTTTCAAGCAGTAGTGAATAGTGAGTTTGATACACTCTACAGAAAGCTGGGAATCGATAGAATAAAGCCTGAATATTCTGCACAAACTCAGCTTACCCTTAATTTCAAGGACTTCTTCCCTTTCACTTGGAAAGGCTACTTTTGTGTTTAAACATTAATCATGCACCTACCTCTGTGGTAGACAAAAACTGATGAAAGCTCATTGCCTGAGCTGTTTAGTATAAATATGGACAAAGCAGGTAAATATATTGAAGAGGACAGTCCTGTAATGGAGGGCTTGAGGAATGAATCAGATGACCTAATTGAACCTTTCCAGCTCTGCTTTGTATTATATGAAGGTAAAGTAATGTATCTGGACATATTTTCATACAGTATGTTTCCATTTTGGAATATCATGTAGCTAAAGTCATCAAAAAGTCTTGTGAGGGAGAGTTTGTCTGTAATAGCAATTAAATGTGTCTGCAGATATTCCTGTTAGAGGCCATTTATCCCTTACCAGGCAGCAAAATGTCTGGGCTGGCTAAGGCAAATTAGCAGAGGTTGTTAACACAATCTTAAATGGTGAAATCCGGGACTTTAGGAAGTCAGTGAGAGATCGGAAGTCACTGGGAAATACTCCCAAAGAAGCTGTGGATGCCCCATCCCTGGAAGTGTCCAAGGCCAGGCTGGATGAGGCTTGGAGCAACCTGGTCTATGGAAGGTGTCCCTGCCCATGGCAGGGGGGTTGGAACTAGATGATCTTTAAGGTCCCTTCCAACCCAAACCATTCTGTGAGTCTGTGCCACTGATGGCAGAGAAATAGTTTCCAGCTCTGTTGAATGATCTTCCCGTGCTGATCCCATTATTGTGACGAGCATCCATGGCTGTGTTTGGCTACAGGGCTGGAAGTGTACCTCAGTCCTGTGCTCCTTAGGCAAAGGAAAGCGCAGTGCAAATTATGTCCAGCAATTGTAAGTGTCAAGCATGCAGTTGAGAAAAGGTGGATTTTGGGTAGGAGGAGGGTGACGTCAGCAGACAATAATTGCTAAAATCATTCTTACTGTTTTCTTTGAGCTAAAATCATTCTTACTGTTTTCTTTGAGCTGACAAACTTAAGTAGCCATGACAGAGCCCCTGCAGCAGTTGGGGTGAGCCCAAAATAAATGAGTCTAAATAAATATATAAAACGTATCTGGAAATTTCGCGAGTTATTGAGATATGAGACTGGGAATGCTGTATCAGATTACCATCTCGTCTCTCTGGGTAACTTCATAATTAAAACAAATATCACTTTAATTTGTGCAGTGTCACAATATTTGTTGAAGTAAAAGCTCAGGGATTTGTTTACTGGAGATATAGGTTAGAAATGCTGCTCCTTTAGTTGCAAGTGATCTTTTTTGTCTCAAAAATCCAACAGGAACCAACCCAACAGGTACAGTGATGAATACATATTAATATAATTATGGGACAATTGCTGGATGGTTTTTCAATCATGGTCATGTTTAAGAAACTGCCACGTGGGCTTTAATTCGTGATACTGAGTCAGCTTAGGCTGAGCTGACCAAGGTGGATGTCCAAGACACATGGATTGGGATGGTGCTCCGTTAGCTAAGGAGAGCTTGGAACCCGTATGTGGCTTTTTGGAGAGCAGAGATCTACATCTCTCATGCCCACCTTTCTGCAGCGCACTGTTCTTGTGCTCTGTTTTGGGAAAGGGATGGAAAAGTCATCCTGTGGGAGAATGAGTGGCAGTGGGTGACGCGTTCGATGAGCGTAGCTTCGTTTGGTGACTGGTGTGTGATGTAAGCCAGTAGGAATTTTCTGTAACTTTTACAGAATTGATACTTGTTCATTTTCCAAAGGTGTTTGTCCTTAAATTGGAGCGCCAGAGTTGTGGAAAACACAAAATGTTCTGTCTTTTTGGGGGCTGTGAAGCTGAGTTTGGTGTCACAGATTTCATCCGCGCCCTTCAGCAAGTGGCTCGCTGTTTCTCAGCTCCCCAGCTTACAATCCCATGGGTACAATTCCCCTGCCCTCTGGGAACAGAGGTGGGGTAGTAAAGGAAAAATGAAAAGGTGGAATACTCAGGTATTGCAGTAAGTGAGGCCAAGATAACGTGGAAATCTTAAACCTGGGGGAAAAAATTAGAGAATTTTGCTGTAAGAGGTACTAGCTGGAAACACAGACCTCAGTAAAGGCTCATACCATATCCAGGCGTGTAGTTTTTTTATCACAAGGCAGCTGGTTGCAAAATCTGAGCTCACCTCTTTGCTTCACTTGGGTTTGTGGGCTGGAGCTCTGGGGCGTCATGAGGCCAATGCCTCTCCCTGCCGTGCCAGCCAGCAGCCTCTTCCCGTGCAAAACCGCACGCTGCGCTTGGGATGCATATCTCGGGAGACAAAAACTTGACAGGGTTCCCATTCTTTTGGGGTTTTTTTTATTTTTTTAAAGCCAGTCTTGGTGGCTTCAAAGCTGGCTGCCGGTGAATACCAGAGTTCGCCTGAGTGGCAGCTTTGTGGGAAGGGTGGAAGGAGGCATCAGACCATTGCTTTTGTGGCGTTTTCCTGATCTAGTGCTGTTTGCTGCGCTGGTTCCTGCCATTCTCCAGGCTGTCCTGTAAGTCGGCGTGCCCTGTTTCGTAATTCCCAGCTTGTCTGCACAGCAAATGGTGCAGCTGAAGGAGGTGCCACCCGCTCCGTGGAGATCACGGAAGCTTCTGGGTGCAGCCGTTGGAGTCACCGCGAATGCGGGTGCTGAGCTGCTGGCAGGTTCCAGGCAGCAGAGAGTGGCCTGTGCTTTCAGAGTTAGAATCATAGAATCATA